>NC_134354.1:111357638-111657638 GCF_048569485.1 Anomaloglossus baeobatrachus | reverse complement strand
AAATTTATGTGTATAAAAAAAAAGTTTTAAATTCAGTAAAAAAAAAAATAAGCGTGTGCACGAAATCTCTATAAATGGCAATGTTAGGCCATGTGCCCATGGGAGCTTTTTGCTGCGGAGTTTGCCGCGGAAAACCTGCAGATTTTTCTGGATTTTCCAGATAAATCCGCAGGTTCTAGCATGTACAGGCACTCCCCATGTTACCCTATGGGACATGGGGAGTGTCTGCGTCCACGCTGCGGAAAGTGCGGCTGCGGAATCTCCTCCTACACACGGCGAGTAAAACGGAGAGAGTGAATTGCGATAAAAAAATCACATTCCACCCGGACCCATGTTACTCTATGGAGCCGATTTTTTTTCTCAGCCCTAATCGTACCGAGAAAACAATTGCAGCATGCTACGGGTAAAATTTGATTAATTTTCACTTGCACCCATGCAAGTCTGTGGGTGTGAGATAAAGATTACATTGCAGTCGCATTACACTGAAGTGCAGTGTGATAATCGCATCAGCCGGCAACGGAGGAGATAGGGAGATTAATCCCTCCCTCTCCTCCGCAGCGTCGGCCCTCACCTCTACGGCTATGCGGCAATTGCAGGATCGTGTCACAGTGGCTTGACAATCTTATGACACTCGACTCACACTCCAGCAGAGCGGGAGCCAAGTGTCATATGATTCACTCGAATTATTGACCATGTGGCCTCAGCTTTATAGAGTATTAGGCTAGGTTCACATTTCCGTTGTTTTGCATCAGTCACATGCGTTGCTTAACGCTTGTGACTGATGCGTTGTACAACGGATGACAAGTATTGGAAGAGAAAACGGATTCCGTTATAAAACAAGAGACAGAACGATCAGCTGATCACTCTCATTAGCCGCCCGCTGGCTTTTGAGAGCGAACACATGATCTCCCGGCGGCCGGCTAATGAGAGCGATCAGCTGATCAGCCAGCGGCCGGCTAATGAGAGCGATCAGCTGATCACCCAGCAGCCGGCTTTAGAGAGCGAACAGATGATTTCCCGGCGGTGGGATCTTATGTTTACGAGTAGGTCAGCAGATAATATCAGGTTGAGGAGGGGTTAAAAGGGAAGGAGAAAAATATTTCTTTGGTGGGTGATGGGATTTGGGGAAAGCGAAGAAGAGTAAGTATTAATAGAGAAATAACTGTAAGGGCATATGTAACTGTAGCACCCCACGGGGCAGGTGGTTAACATACTCGTCGCCCAGCCATTTCGGGTCAGGCCACGCGTTGTCATGGGGTGGCCTTGCCCCGAGGAGTACAGTTAATGGTGCGGGAAGTGGGGTATTGGGAAAAGTTTGTCGTGACGCCACCTGTGGTATGCGTCGAGGGAGTAGCCGCTGCTGCCGGGTTCCTCGTCGGGGCAGGTGTTATGTCAGCCGGGATGGGGTTGCTCCCACAGGCGGAGCGGGCCCCGGGTGGATGATGAGGGTTATAATGGCCGTTGGCACCTAAGCGCTGAGCGGTGGCGCCCTTAAGCACAAGCCAGCACAATCTCTGTGGGTTCAGGGTGTAGTTTACTCACAACTTCAGCTGCCAGCCCGGTCACACTGGTCACTGCCGTGATGGGCTCTTGTCAATCCCAGATCTGATAAGGGGTCACCACCAGTGTTTTGAGAGAGAAGGAGGGAGAGTCCTATTAATAGGGTGTCCCCCTCCACAGTAAGGTACCCTGACTGAGCTCCCGCTCCAAGCCTCGGGCCCAGTAAAGTCCAAGATGTCCAGAGATGTCTTGCCAAAACTATAGTCCTGACGGGTCTGTTTTTGAAGTCAGTGTGTTGCGCCTAATTCTACCCCCAGTAGAACCCACCCCTCCCAGGTGGCTGGCTTCAGTGACAGGGACCATGACCGTTATGGCCACCCCCCTGCCTACTCTGATCCAACCCACCCTATGTGAAGGCTCCTAAGCTGTATGTAGTGTGTGAATGTGGAATACCGATGATTAACCCCCTCCTTATCTGAGATAGATACCGCACCTTAATTAAGGTTCAGTACCCTGTGGTGACCAGAGCCTCAGGGGCGCCACATAACCATAGGGGAAAAGTAGTTCCAGAAGAATGAAAAAGAAATGTGCAGTTAGTAATAGGTTGAAGCTCTTAATTTCTGTCCAATTCAGGCACATTTGTGCTATATTTCTATTATGCACTTAAAGAGAACCAACCAGCAGGATTTTGCTACATGAGGTAAAGGCAGTGCCATACTGGCAGGAAGATGCTGAATCCAGGGATACCTGTTATAGAATTATGCGATGCTTGGTTGATTAAATATCTTTGATCAAAGTAGCAATGCAACTTTAATTGATGTGTGCAACATGAGTGGGCCTTTGTGGGTCAGGTCCACGCGTTTATTCTTCCTCCTCCGGCCTCCTCTGGCATGCCCCCTTTTCTTTATTTAAATATTACGCTGCGCCACCATTGCTGTTGTTGGTGGCATGTGCGCATTCCCGCAGTACTTAGTTCTTCATTATAATAGCGCCGAAGTCCGCGCATCCACGTATGATGATCTCCGGTGCCATTTTATTGAACACACTGTGGTGAAGACCTGAAAATCTGCATGTGCACCAATACTCATGGTCTTCACTGCAATGTGTGCAATAATATGGCACTGGAGATCACGGTACACGCTTGTGCAGACTCCGATGCCATTTTAATGAAGGCCTGAGTACTGTGGCAATGCGCACCATTGCTGTTGTTGGTGGCGCGGCATGATAATCAAATGAAAAAAAGGGGGCAAGCCAGAGGATTCCGGAGGAGGAATAAAAACGAGGACCCAACCCACAATTGCCTACTGTTGTACACATCAAAGTGCAGTGTCTTTCTGCAACTTTATTTAAAGTTATTTAATCAAACAAGCATTGGATCTTTGAACAACAGGTATGCCTGTGTGGCGCCCCTGACCTGGTCAGGCACCACTGAGTACTGCACCCATGCTGGGGACAGTACAATACAGGTAATCCAGAAGGCTGACCGAGGTGTGACTACACAGGCGCATAGTGATCAGGTCTCACACATGTACCTTTGAGAGGACCCCTGGGGATCCCAGGAGGGGGTAAAAGCCTTCACCTCCACTTGAGGAGTGGAGGGGGCGAAGCCTCCATCTCCACTCAAGGGGTGTGGTAGAGAGCCTGGTTGCTAGGTGGCGTAGGCAAGAACAGGAGAGGAGGGAACAGTGAGTCAGTTTAGTGTGCAGTCCAGGGAGAGCAGACGTCAGGAGCAGACCCCTGGGGCTGTTGCAGTCTAACAGCGTCCGCGCAGTGACTACCGACGGGGGAGAACGGTCACCTGGTAGTGCTGCCCGAACCCCACACACAGCTGGAGAGAGAGCCGCGTAGTGGAAAGTACGGAGACTGTCAGGGAGTACCAGGCCCAAACGGGCGGCAGATCCCGGTGCGGGGATAGATCCACCTTTCCTTGCTAAACCTGCCGGTGTGGGGCCCTTAAAGCCCACGCCACAACACCCCAAAAGCCGCAGCCACGTAGCCACAGTTAGGGCCCATAGTTCACAGGAGGCAAGCAGCTGGAGTGATCTGGTCCAGGCGACAAGCAAACGGCAAACAAACGAGGGGAGCAGCTACTTCCCTGGGTGACCCCCATAGGGACTAAAAGTCGGGGTTACCACAAACCACAGAAGGGCTAAGGAAGGCGAGTCGGTAGCCACCCTCATCAGTCAGCCTGAAGGACACCTGGTTCCAGCCTGGTTCATCCCAGCTACGCCCGGGTTACTCACCCTGCCATCAACAGTGAGTAAAACCCCTGAAAGACATTCTGCTTGTGTTGAGTTATTCTGCGCCTTGTGGTTCCACACACTTACACAGGGCCCTGGGGCTTGCCTCACTCTCAGGAGGCTATTACAACTGACTGCACCCACCATCAGCCCCAGGCATCCCTTAATCTGCAGTGGCGGTCCCCACTGACCGCAATTCTGAGAGTGGCGTCACGACAATCCTAGATAGAAGATTTCCTACCTGTGACAGGATCCAGCTGAGTGGAGTCCCTGAAGGTAATGCACCGACACAACACTGGAGGGGCTTCACATCTGGCGTCACGAACAGGATAAGGACTAGACCTGTTCAGACAGGTGACCATGTGCCTGGGCGGTCCGCTTGAAAAATTGGAAGCGCCGCCATATTGCCACCATGAAAAGCGCGCTGAAAAACAACAGCAGCCCGCGCTGGGAGAAGTTACCGCCCACGAAGAGGTGTGGTTACCCAGAGATCCCCTGCAGAGTCCTGACCTCGCAAGTGAAGAGAGCGGAGGCGTTCAGAGACGTCGGGACAGAAAGGGAGCCAGAAGCCTGCTGCTGGAAGAGGCAGAGCAGAAACTGAAGAGCCTGCTACTGGAGGCAGCGACGAGTCCACTGCTGGGAAATCGTGCAGAAGAAGGCGCAGAGGAAATGGCGTCTGAACGCAGAAACCCAGAACCAGGCTCCGCTGCCTGGTGGTATCGGGAGCTTGCCCAGTTCTGCGACCGACTGGAGACCCGGGTCGTAGAGCAGATCAGAGAGGAACGCACGGAGCTTCTGGAGATGGCTGCAGCGGTTCAGGCCTATGAGAGGGGAACCGCACGACGAGTGCCAGACCGGACGGCGACGACTCAGACCCCGATGATACCACCGATGGGTGAGTCCAGTGTTGCCCCTGCCAGCGCGAGTGCCCCGACCCCTGCTGCCACGCCCGCGGTCCCTGAAGAGGCGCCCGGCGCGGCGACGCAGGACCAGGCCGCAGCAGCGATGCCCTGCCCGGCCCGCCAAGCCCAGGCCGCCGCAGCGATGCCTTACCCGGCCCGCAAAGATCCGGCTGCCACCGCGACCCTCATCCATGCCGCGGGTGTGACGCTGACCCAGGCCGCCGCCTTGCTAGGCCCGGCCCGCCAAGACCCCACCGCAGCAGCGACGCTCATCCACGCCGCAGGCGAGGTGCTGAACCAGGCCGCAGCCACGCCAGGTGCGGCCCGCCAAGCTCCGATCGCTGCAGCGACGCCCAGCCCAGCCTGCACAGATCCCATCGCAGCTGCGACGCCAATTCAGGCCGCCGCAGCGATGCCCTGCCCGGCCCGCCAAGACCAGGCCGCCGCCATGTCGGGCGCGGCCCGCCAAGACCAGGCCGCCGCCATGTCGGGCGTGGCCCGCCAAGACCAGGCCGCCGCCATGTCGGGCGCGGCCCGCCAAGACCAGGCCGCCGCCATGTCGGGCGCGGCCCGCCAAGACCAGGCCGCCGCCATGTCGGGCGCGGCCCGCCAAGACAAGAATGTACCTCTGTTTACCCCGGCCTGCAAGGCCAGAGCAGACACCGCTCCCCAGTCTAAGGAAGTCCCTGCTAGGAAGTCCCTGATAGGAGAGGACCCCGCATACTGGAAGCTGAAGGCTGACCTAGAGGCCCAGTTCCCACAGGAGATGGTGGATCGGTATCTGCTCCCTCCGCACACCCCCAAGGCGACTTCTGCAGCAACCACGCCAAAGAGTCCCCCGCCCGGGCCTGCTGATGACCACCCATCCCCGGCGCTGCCACAACAGGAGTGCTCCGAAGAACTAAGGGGGAGAGGAGGCCAGGAAGCTGAGGAGCTGACCCCGGAGCCATCAGCAGTGGATCCATGCCCAGAGCCAGAGATGCTGCCGTACTCCCGCTGGGATGAAGAGGAAGAGTTGCCCAGAAACCTCACCTGGGGGCCTGCAGGCAGTGAAGTAACAGCCCAGCAGAATCCAGCCCATAGGACACGGCGCCGTAGCAGAACCAAGCTTTCCCCTGCACCGCAGTCTCCAGAGCAGAAAAACGAAGTCATGGCCAGAGACTTGGAAGAGAAACGGTTCCTGAGAAGGGCCAAATCCCAGGTCAGAGGCCCACTTTGTCGGGGAGTTGTCGAAGACTTCAGTTTGAAGAGTGGATATGGTTTTATAGTAGCTCCTGGTATGAAAGAAGGCATATTCGTGAATAGAAGAGACGTTAGAGCTCATTTGCCTAGAGGACATCCAGGCAGAAATTTGCGAACAGGAGACACAGTGGAATTTACCATGCACCAGGGAGAAAGAGGCTGGTATGCATTGGATGTTACCCCATGTACCAGAAAGCCTTACAGCAGTCCTGCAAAAGAAACAGACACAGAAGAAGAAAGGAGAGATAAAGAACCCACTGATGAGACCACCACGGACGATGAAAGAGATCGAGAAACCAACAGGTGCCGCAGCCCTACAGGCCCAAGCCCTGGTGAAGAGGAATCTATGTAAAGAAAGAAGTACAGCAAGTTACCAGTTTGACAAGTTTTGAAAAGTTGCAACGTTTATAAGTTTAAGCATGTGCCCACATGAACTAATGTGAGAAACCCATAAACCTTAAGGCTATGAACTGGCTATAGCCACAAACTCTCGCAGTGTAAATAGTTACCCCAGAGGTACCACCACCAGAGCCAGCCTGTTTAGGGGCTTGGCTCACCTGCAACCAGGGAGCACGTCCGTTTATGGGGCCTTGGCTCGCCTGCAACCAGGGAGCATGCCTGTTTATGGGGCCTGGCTCTCCACCACAAAGAGGGTACCTGGTCAGCACCAACCGTGAAGGCCGCCTCTGGATCCTGCCAGAAGTGGCTGAAGGCGCGGCTTCACCAGGCCAGGTATGCCCTGAAGACCACTAGACCATGAAAGCCGCCTCTACATCCTGCCAGAAGTGGCTGAAGGCGCGGCCAACGGGAGAGGCAGATTGGAGGAAAGGTCTGGGGAAGTGGATGGCCCAGACCTGGTTACCAATAGAAACCGGTGACCTGCCTCCTGAAAGGGTTTAGGGTGGGTTAACGGACTTGTGGGTGGAGGGTGGTGATGTATGGTACCTGGTGGTTTTAAAACGTTTTACCATGTTTTAATGTTTTATGCATTTTAAACTGTTGTCTTGCAGCCCGAGGACGTGCTGGTGATAACTAAGGGGGAATGTGGCGCCCCTGACCTGGTCAGGCACCACTGAGTACTGCACCCATGCTGGGGACAGTACAATACAGGTAATCCAGAAGGCTGACCGAGGTGTGACTACACAGGCGCATAGTGATCAGGTCTCACACATGTACCTTTGAGAGGACCCCTGGGGATCCCAGGAGGGGGTAAAAGCCTTCACCTCCACTTGAGGAGTGGAGGGGGCGAAGCCTCCATCTCCACTCAAGGGGTGTGGTAGAGAGCCTGGTTGCTAGGTGGCGTAGGCAAGAACAGGAGAGGAGGGAACAGTGAGTCAGTTTAGTGTGCAGTCCAGGGAGAGCAGACGTCAGGAGCAGACCCCTGGGGCTGTTGCAGTCTAACAGCGTCCGCGCAGTGACTACCGACGGGGGAGAACGGTCACCTGGTAGTGCTGCCCGAACCCCACACACAGCTGGAGAGAGAGCCGCGTAGTGGAAAGTACGGAGACTGTCAGGGAGTACCAGGCCCAAACGGGCGGCAGATCCCAGTGCGGGGATAGATCCACCTTTCCTTGCTAAACCTGCCGGTGTGGGGCCCTTAAAGCCCACGCCACAACACCCCAAAAGCCGCAGCCACGTAGCCACAGTTAGGGCCCATAGTTCACAGGAGGCAAGCAGCTGGAGTGATCTGGTCCAGGCGACAAGCAAACGGCAAACAAACGAGGGGAGCAGCTACTTCCCTGGGTGACCCCCATAGGGACTAAAAGTCGGGGTTACCACAAACCACAGAAGGGCTAAGGAAGGCGAGTCGGTAGCCACCCTCATCAGTCAGCCTGAAGGACACCTGGTTCCAGCCTGGTTCATCCCAGCTACGCCCGGGTTACTCACCCTGCCATCAACAGTGAGTAAAACCCCTGAAAGACATTCTGCTTGTGTTGAGTTATTCTGCGCCTTGTGGTTCCACACACTTACACAGGGCCCTGGGGCTTGCCTCACTCTCAGGAGGCTATTACAACTGACTGCACCCACCATCAGCCCCAGGCATCCCTTAATCTGCAGTGGCGGTCCCCACTGACCGCAATTCTGAGAGTGGCGTCACGACAATCCTAGATAGAAGATTTCCTACCTGTGACAGGATCCAGCTGAGTGGAGTCCCTGAAGGTAATGCACCGACACAACACTGGAGGGGCTTCACACCTGCATTCAGCATCTTAGTGCCAGTATGCCAATGCCTTTACCTCCTATAGCAAAATCCTGCTCGTTCTTCCTCTTTAACAAGCTGCACTTAAAGGAGCTGCAAGCATTGGCCACATTCTTATTGCTCATTCAGACTCCCATGTACATCGGTTCGATGGGACTGCAATGCACACATTGCCACTGGGTCTCCCGACCAGATTGTGACAGTTTCATATATTTCTAGGAGGCTGTCACACTTGGGTTGGGATAGCTGCGGCTGCTCCGTGCATTGCGGTCCCAGATCAGACCGTGAGCAGGGGAGTCTGAAAGACCCCTAAACTCATTAATATATTTTTCACTATTTCGGTATCTGTTATTATTTAATGCTACTTTAATAGTTATGTTTTTATTTTACTTATTCTTTCTGTATTATATTATTTGTATCTATTCCAATATAGTGTGCTTATTGATTCCAATAGTCCAATATATTCCATATCTTTTGTGACCTACCCCAATATGACCTTTGCTGGTTCGTGTATGTGTCCTTTTTGTTGAAGCTTATGACACTTCCTTAATATGTAAGTGCATATGTAATGTCTGCGCGCCTCCTCCGGGTTTGTGGTGTCTTTGTGACGTGTGGTGTGACGCCTGCACAGGCACACATATCACTTTCGGACACAGACACCTGATAATATCCAGTGAGAAATTTGAATTAATAACGGGATTTATTTGCTGACATTACTATCTCTAATTGGTTTATTGATATTGTTAATTCTTCTTATTGATTTATTATATCTCAACCCATACAACTAGAATCTTATGATAGATCTGATGGCGATGCGCACATCGAGCGAGGATCAGCTGTCCAGTAATTGTAATCTGCCTAATCTGTTTGGGGTTATTTCATTTTCTGATCATTCCTTTAGCTTGCGCTTTACTGGCTGCCATAGTTTATTGCTTCACTGCTGCCATCTGCTGGTTGTTATGTATAAATAATTATATTTTTGCTTACAAACATTCCTGCAGAATTTATACTTTAATCATTGCTTTGACTACCCCTCTTTTTGTTTTTAATTATTGTTATTCATGTACAATTGTGATTGTCTTATAATATCTACTAATACATTGTTTGCTCATATTTTATGGGTGTTGTTTTTTGGGGGCACTTTGTTTTGTTAAATATTACAGATAAATAATTTTATATTTCAGTGTTTTAGAAATGTGTGCTATTTGTCTACTTCTATTATGAACAATCTGTTTATTTGTTAAAAAATCTAAATAATAAAAAATAAATTCATCATTTTCTTCACAAGTCTGCAGTCACATAGGGCGACACATAGAGGGACTGCAGACTTGTGGATTTAGATCGGACAACCCCTTTAAGGCTTCCTTCTCACGTCCATATAAAACACGGGCATGAAAAAATGGCACCGATGTCATCAGTGTTTTTGATCAGTGTGAAATACTTATATCCATTTTTACTATCAGTGTTTATCTGGTATGGAAATATAAAGTTACATTTCAAAGCTTCACATGGATGGTACATGGATGGTACATGGATGGTACATGGATGGCACATGGATGGCACATGGATGGCACATGGATGGCACATAGATAGTACATGGATAGCACATGGATGGTACATGGATGGTACATGGATGGCACATGGGCGGCACAGGGATGGCACATGGATGGCACATGGATGGCACATGGATGGTACATGGATGGCACATGGATGGCACATGGATGGTACATGGATGGCACATGGCTGGCACATGGAAGGTACATGGATGGTACATGAATGACACATAGATAGTACATGGATAGCACATGGATGGTACATGGATGGCACATGGATAGTACATGGATGGCACATGGACGGTACATGGTTGGTATATGGGTGGCACATGGATGGTACATGGATGGTACATGGACGGCACATGGATAGTACATGGATAGTACATGGACGGTACATGGATGGTACATGGAAGGCACATGGATAGTACATGGATAGTACATGGACGGTACATGGATGGTACATGGAAGGCACATGAATAGTACATGGATAGTACATGGATGGTACATGGACGGCACATGGATGGTTCATGGATGGTACATGGATGGTACATGGATGACACATGAATAGTACATGGATGGTACATGGATGGCACATGGACGGTACATGATTGGTATATGGGTGGCACATGGATGGTACATGGACGGCACATGGATGGTACATGGATGGTACATGGACGGCACATGGGTGGTACATGGGCGGCACATGGATAGTACATGGATAGTACATGGACGGTACATGGATGGTACATGGACGGCACATGGACGGTACATGGTTGGTATATGGGTGGCACATGGATGGTACATGGACGGCACATGGATGGTACATGGATGGTACATGGACGGCACATGGGTGGTACATGGGCGGCACATGGATAGTACATGGATAGTACATGGACGGTACATGGATGGTACATGGACGGCACATGGATAGTACATGGACGGTACATGGATGGTACATGGACGGCACATGGATGGTACATGGATGTCATCCCTGTGCTGTACTCATTTTTAACAGACCCATAGACTTGTATTGGCCCTTGTCTCCTGTTCTCTCGATAAGATGCGGACATGTGAGCAGCCCCAGTATAATGGGTACATGTTGTATCCGTAAAAAAACAGATACAACTACTGGAAACATGAACATGTGAAGAAGTCCCAAAAAAGTGGAGAATCTGCCTAATTATTATTATTTATTATTATAGCGCCATTTATTCCATGGCGCTTTACAAGTGAAAAGGGGTGTATATACCAACAATTACATTTATCATGAATAATACAAGGCACAGACTGGTACAGGAGGAGAGAGGACCCTGCCCACGAGGGCTCACAGTCTACAGGGGATGGGTGAGGATACAGTAGGTGAGGACAGAGCTGATTGTGCAGTGGTATAGTGGGGTTACTGTAGGTTGTAGGGGTTGGCAGAAGAGGTGGGTTTTCACGTGTGGCTATCATCACAAGTACCGTATTAGACTAAATTTCCATGATAAGCATCTGCTGAATTATTGATTATTCCTGATTTTCTTTCGCCTTTGTCCTTTTAGCGTCTTTATCATGTCTTTGACTCTGATTATTCATTTTTTTTTGGGGGGGGGGATATCATGCTTTAAATAAAGCTGCTTTGTTTTTTTTTTATTCTTTCCTGGTATTTGGTTTTGACAAATTTAATACATGGTCATGTGCAGATCACCCGTATTTTTTTGCCTGAGCATTGTCCACATCTAGTGTAATTTTACGTGGATAATGCGCACATAAAATTCAATGTACTGCCAAGAAAAATTCACACATTGCAAATTTCAAACCCACACCACAGGTCAGTTTATGCTGGTTAAAAAAAAAGAGAAAAAAAATGGGAGTGAGATTTCTATAAGTCCCATCCACTTTGCTAGAACTGTAAGCAGAAATATGCAGCCATAAACCTCATTGTAAGAATTTATTTTTTAGTATGTGGCCAAAATCAGGATTACTTAGCATTCTGGACCTAGCATATTATTGTTGTGTTTTCCCGCACTGAAGCCTAGAAAACCCGCACTGCAGGTCAGTTTACACAGTGTAAAAAACAAGCACAGTGGGCGGGAAATTTCTATTAATCCCATTCATTGTGCTTGCACTGTACAGTGCAGCGTTTTAGACCCAATGAAAATACGCAAATTCCAGAACGCTATTAACACTGATCGTCGACACACATCTTGAGAGTGTCCATACATATTGTAATTCTCGGCTTGGACAGGTGAAGTCCAGAGTTTCAATCTGCTTTATTTGCCCAAACCCTGTGCCCAATAATGCAGTGAAAAACCACAACAGTTTGTGATGATCACATATGTGGTTTTGTCCGTGCTCTTCTTGGCAGAACCCAATAATTGTCTGGGCACACTAAGGCCCTAATTTATTATTTCATCATATTCTGCTTTTTTCTTTTTTTAAAGTCACTTTTCTTTTTTGTCTCATGGAATTCTTTGGCATTTTTTTCCTCCAGAAATCTTCAAAATTATACTCTTGGTTCAGAAATTTTGCACAAAGTTAATCGTCAAAAAGTAGCATGTTTCCCAAGCTGTCGCAAAAATTGTGCCCATAAAAATCTGCAGATCCTCTCATTCAGCGTCTGGTGAGTATGATTGGAGGTCTTCTTTCTTCTATCTTCTGGGGGTCTCTGCTTTCTATAATGAAGTGTCCTGCAGTATTCATTAACTTTTACAGCTGCATGGACACTTCATTATTGAACCGCGAATATGGCTTATTTTCGGGGTAGGGCTCATATTTAAGCCTTACACCAGAAATGGTGAAAATTACTGCTAGGGCTTAATTTTGGGGTATGTCTTATTTTTGAAAAAACATGGTACTTGTATGTAAATTCTTGGGAAATCTGCTGAGGAACGGTCCCTTGTCCAATATCCATAATGAAATATTGATGCAACTTTTTATTTTTTCTTCTAAGCTGGAGGAGTTTGTACACATTATTAATATATTTGCAATTAGCATCACTTTTCTCATATGGAAAAAAAAGTGAGATTCATAAGTGTTTTTTTTTTAATTCACGTTTTATGAGTTTGGTCAGTTTGTCAGTTTTATCATTAGAGTTTAATCAGAGTTTCATCTGTTTTTCTAAGATGAAGAAACAAATGATAGCGGTTTCTCAAACTTCTCATATCAAACCATCAGTGAGAAATGGATGGCGTCCGAGTGCAGTCTGATTTTTGTCACGGACCCATAGACTTGCATTGGCAAGTTTGATCCATTTGGATCAATATCGAAAATTCTCCATGTTTGTGTGGATTTGTACTTTGTACTCAGTCTGCAAAAATAGGCAGATGTGACCTACCCCATGGAAAATAAGTACAAGGTCTATCCTTGAAAAGCAGGGTTAGAGCTTGTACAAGAAAAACACATCTGATTGAGCCCTTAGGGCTGGTTCACACTTTGCCTTTTCCCCCCCTGTAAAGTTTTTACCATGGAAAAAAACCAGTATTTTACAGTATCCGCAAAGGGTCTGAGATTTCTTATTTTGTCTTTGCAGATTTGAACAGTCAAGGTGTTATTTCATATCTGCGGTATGTCAGTTCCTTCCATGTTTTTGCAGCGTTTTTCACCCATTCTAATGAACAACGTCAAAAAAAATGTATGCAAAAACATGATAAAAATGTGTCAAAAACACACATATGTTACGCAACGTTTTTTCTGCCAACGGTCACATTTTGCAGCAGAAAAATACTCAATGTGTCCACATAGCCCTAACTGCCATATAGACATATAGTAGTATATCATTTGCCTTTATAATCTATTATAGTTTTCCAATTTGTCCATAAAAGTGTTGTCTGACAGTGATCCCTGGTTAAACTGTTTAGAAAAAAAGAAAACTCACATTAGCAGCCCAGCTTAGACACAACCGCTGAAGAGGCTCGTGTCTCAGCATCTCACGACCTGTCGAGTTGTAATTACTTTGTTGTATCTGTGAGAATATAATGTGCGCGGTGCCTGCACACGGCGTGATCCGCTCCCGTCTCTCAGGTCTGCAGAGGCTGCAGCCTGTACTGACCTTTATACTCTCCACACTTTCATCTCAAAGCAAAAATTTAGGCAATCTCCTGAGGTAAACAGATGTATAGGCAAGTGTGCTGGGAACTGCTCAATATTCAATCGACCTCAAGATGCTTGGGCACTATAGTTACTCCATTGAGTATCACGGGTCTTTGAGCGCAATGCTGAAATTCCCCGCCCCGCATGTTTTGCGACTGTTTTTCAGCCACTAAACATGCGAGAATTGCCTGCCAATCATGGTAATGCCATTGCCATGTTGGCTACTGGCATTACTGTAATTGGCAGCCACATAGTGTGTCGGGTCTATATGAGACCCTGTGACGCAATGCTTGACACACTCTACCCAGAAACAGTGTAGGGACAGGTGCTGGAGAAGAGATAGTGTGGCGCCCCTGAGGCTTCAGTCGCCACAAGGTACTGCACCTGACTTAAGGTGCAGTGTTCAACCCTGATCCAGAGGAGGTCAGTACCAGTTCCACTCACACAACTCATACACACAACCAGGTTGCCCTCCCTTACCGTGGACCGAGCTAGGTTTGGGTCAAAAGGGGTCACCAGCGTGGTTGGTCTTTAGGATACCACCACACCTGGGATCCCCAATCCACTAGTGGCGGGAACCTGGGACGGGAAGAGCAACCACCAGGGGGAGCTACGAGCAACAGAACAGTTAGGAGTTCTCAGCAGGAGAGGAAGGAGCAATTGAGTTTTACAAGTGGCTCTGGTGGGACGCAGGAGTCAATACGGTCGCTGAGGGGAGAGCTTTATTGTTCCCTCTGGTACAGCGCAGTGCAGGGTGCAAAATCCTAAGCTGGATTATACTTCAAGTTATCCACCAAAATCTGCAGGCTTGGGGGATTGCACGTCCCTCTGGCCCCCACAGTTCCTGGAGCATAGTGCCAGGTAGGATCCAGGGTCGTGTTCCAAGGCAGGCCCTACAACGGACCCGCGGAACCTGTATATGGGCAGGGAGTAGGACACTTTTCAAGAACCGGGGTCCCCAAGAGCTTCAGGCCACAGGGATCCAACATCAAGTGCAAGGACGAAGGGCCCACTGTACCGGTGAATCTAAAGGACCTGGGTTCAATGGGGCCCATCACAGCGAGTGACCGGCGAGCGGCATAACTGTGAGTAAAACACCTGGAACCCACAGAGACTGTGTCCGCCTGTCATTCCTGGCGCCGCCGACCCATGCTTCGGCGCCTGCCATTACTACTCCTCTCATCATCCTCCCCAGGGCCCGCTCCACCTGTGGGGAGGAGAAATGCCTCGGCTGCTACTTCCATCCACCCCGGAAGACAGCATCAGCAGCGGTGGCTATTCCCTGGCCGCATACCGCAGGTAGCGTCACAAAATAAACCTCCACCATCATCCATCACCACCCCTTCTTTTGTTGTACACCTCGGGGTCTCGAAACCGGGCAGAAAGGACCACCCCGTGACATCCACAGACCCGACATCTTCGAGCCCGGCGACGAGTAATTTAACCCTTGCCCCGTGGGTGCTACAACTGTTTGCATTGGAGTCATATAGGCAGGGTATAATGCCTTACAGTCATTTTTTTTGTTTTGCAGCTCTTGCCATTGTAAGGATAAGTTACTCCTGGTGTATCTGAAGGCATTAAACTTCAGATCATCTCAACATTAGAACAGCTTTCCTAATGAACACATAATATGAAGTTTCATAGGTTTATACATGAAATATATTAATGGAAATCGGTTAGCAGATTTTTGCTCTATAATCTGAGATGAACATGAGCTAGGAACACAAACCCTGATTCCAGCAATATATCTCTTAGGCCTCCTTCACACGTCAGTGATTCTGGTACATATGTTACTGTTTTTATACATACCAGAATCACAGACATACGCAGACCCATTAAGATCAAAGGGTCTGTGCATATATCAGTGATTTCTCTCTGACTTGTTTCCGTGCTGCGTACACACGTGTCCGTGTGTTCTGCACGGAGACATGTCTGTTTTTCTCTGGTATCACTGATGTCTCAAAGACCACATAGTAGTGTGATCCTTGAAACACGTACCAGAAAAACATATACGTTTACAATAAAAAGCTTTTTAAATTCACCGCCGACCCGGAAGTAGCTGCAGCGGGGAGACAGCAGCAGCCAAACACAGCAATGCTGAAGACCTCAGCACCACGGTCAGCAGCGGCGTGAACAGGTGAGTAAAAGTGCCTGATCTCTGTGTATTATCACAGATAGCAAATGGAGACCACATGAGTGCCAAAATCACGGCATATGGAGGCACATACGCACCTTTATCACATCAGTGAAAAACGTGTGTGTTTTACACTGACGTGTGAAGGGGGCCTTAGTTTACTGGCTGCAGCAGTTGTTATAATTTGTTCTCTATGCTGTAGATCTATCAGAGCTCAGATGTTGATCTGTGTATAATCCACCCCAAAGCCTTCTGCTTACATTGTATAGTGAGAGAGCGAGCTGATAATCTTAGCATGTGTGTGTGTGTGTGTGTGTGTGTGAGAGAGGGGTGGAGGGGGAGGTTTGGACTAGGTGTCACAAGACTAGTAGTCCTGTAGTGATAATCTCCTGCTGCTAAAACACTGATTATAATGAAACCGCAAAACACAGCCTAGTAAGAAGCACATCACTATAATCAGGGTCTCTTCACCTACATGAAGGTGATCTCAAATTACATAGCAATAACCTGCTGACAGAAATACTTTAAGTTGAACCCATCCACATGTACATATAATGGGTGACTACAACACATATATTTTTTAACATATCTGATGTGTGAATATAACCTTACTATGTTATTCTCAAAACTGGAGCCTAAATCATTATGTGAATCAAGTATGAGTAACATAACTTTGTGTTAGTGAATTCTACATAACATACAACACATGGGGGAAGTCACTAGGAAAGTATGTGCTCTTGTATCTATTGGAATTTGTTTTAATAACAGGTTAGTGACTGATTACAGTAAGTTTTAGGGAGCAGATATTTTAGAATAAAAAGTATTATATAATAAAACATGTCGTTCTTGTAATTTTTCCCATGTTCCTTCCTATTTAATGCTGGATCTCTAGATCTCACAAAAGAAATATTTCCTTTTAGCATCAAGGACCATTTCTGTGTATAACTGAATGGAGTTGAGTAAGAAGAAAATGGAGCATGAGCTGCGGACTTGATGATCGCTGGATACGTTGCACCAATTTACATAAATCTCATGTCAACACTAATGTGAGAAGTGACTATAATCAGACAAGAATGGGAACGGTATAGATATAGTATTTTACAACTGTTGGTTCCAAACTGCTGAAATATTTTCGGTTTTTCCGTAGCATTGGGTGCAGCAGGGAGCAGGGGACTAAGTGGAAGCATTGTCACCCACCATAAGTGATTGAGATATGTAAAGATGACACTTTACCAGCACATCCATTAGCAGGAGTTTTTTCTGTGAGAAAGCGGCACCTTTGAAATCTGCAGAATATGTAGTAAATTATGTAAAACAAATATGATTATTATGACTGGCCAATTCTTTGGGTGCCACAAACACCTTCCATAACCTTCTGAAAAGCAGCTTTTCCCCAATGTTTCTGTAAGAAGGTAATTCATCTGACATGTTCATGCTAAAGACATCAATCGGATTATTGTATTGTAGAAAAGTTATGCATCTCCTATGAGGGCTGTAGTGCTAACCGCCAGCCACAAGAGGTCACTCTTTTTCCTTTGATACGTTGTCATTCCTCTCTGGGCTGTAGGACCTAGTGTTCATGGAAGAAAGGGTTAATACGGAGTCAGCCATAGAGAGAAGTGATAAGGCCATTTCACATTGCATTATTACCTACATTCACTAGTCCCATCGGAGCTTCCGTCTGAACCCCTGCGCAAAACGGGTTTCAGACGCATGCGCCGACAGAGCCATTGACTATAATGGAGCAGGCGGAGTCACCGTGTGCTCTGTCTTGCTTCATTTTTGGGTGCATAGGCTTTCTGCAGGCGGACACCCAGACGTAGTAAACTGCATTTGGGTGTCCACCTCCAGAAAGCCTATACACCAGAAAATGGTGCAAGTGACCAAGGTTACTCCTTCAATACTAGCATTAAATATTTGATGAATCAGAACTTTTTACTGTTTTTTTTTTGTTTTTTTTTAAATGAGAAGTCTTAACCACCTTCTTCCATAAATAGAGACTGTTCAATTGTGGTTTACGTCATTGTTTTTAATCTAATTAATATTTACTATTCCATCCCTCCCTCTGTTACCTTTGTAGAAATCCTTTGCTCGTATGTCATGGCTAGATTATAATACTGTATTTAAAGTGATCTTATTTGACTATGGACAAAATCTCATTGTGGCTTAGTCATAATTTAGGACTCTATGTCACAGAGATTATGTTAGGCTGAGTTCACATGTCCTGTAATGATTCGTTAGAACAAATCCGTTGGGAAACTGATTTCTGCCAGATTTGTGGGTTTTTGTTTTTTTTTTAAACATGGGAGTCTATGGAGGACGGATCTGTTAACGGATTGCTATTATATTCCATTTGTAACGGATCCTGTAAGAAAAAAACGGATCTGTTACAAATGTAAGGCTAAGGGATTGCTAAATAGCAATCCATTAACAGATCCATCTTCCATAGACTCCCATGTAATGTGAACATTTAACGCAATGTCCTGAAACCAAAAAACGGAAGAAAAGTCTTCAGCACCCCCCGATTCTGACTGCCACAGTTAATGAGCAATATACCACACTGGTCAAATATAATGTCAGTGTGTGGGAACAGGGTCCCGTAGCTTTGGTCCTATAAACACAAAGTAAAATGAAATTATGCTTTGTGCCAATGCTATGCTCACAGTACAAACAGTAAAATGTGATTATCGCGCCCAGGGATATGGTGCACTCGGTCCCGGGCAGTGTCTCTCTTGGGAATAACAAGGTGGCTGCCGTTGCCCAGTTCCGTGCCCTGGGCCCTTTTTGTAATGGGGTGTATTTACAGGGGATTTAAGTTAGTGTTCATACGTCATGCCAGTGGTGTTGCGGCTATATATATCTATATATATATATATATATATATGGAGCTGACGCTTCTGAATGTCGCTATTGGGGCTGGTGGTAATTGCAGCCTGGATGGTAGGCCCTCTGCAACCTGGGCCGGGCCCCATCTGCAACCTGGGCCGGGCCCCAGAGGATGAGTGTTGTGACGGGCTTCGGTAGAAGGTAGTCCACACAGAGGTACAGTGCAACTGTTTGTTACTCACTGCTGGTAGGTGGTAACAGGTTACCCGAGGCCAGCTGGTTTCACCTTCAGGTCCCCTTCATCCCAGTGCCAGTTCAGTACTCTGGTACCTTCTTCCCCTGCACCTGTCTCTGGTAAATGGGTCCCCGTGGCGTAAAGCAACTGGGGGTGCCCATCTGGTGGTTTGTCCACTTCTGTTCGCCTGACGGTAGCATGAACCCTGTGCAGTTGGAGTCTCTGATCCTGTCCCCTGTTCTTCCTTTGCTACTGAGTCTTCAGATTCTTAGGGTCAGCAAGGTCCTTGATCGTCCCCTCACTGTGTAGGTGTTAACAGGTCGGCTTGAAGCTCTTTCCTGTCCTATGGTCCTGTACCCTGTTGGTGCGTAGTATTGGAAGTACTCCACCGTTTGTACTCCACTGGCAACTACTCTCCTGGGTACCAGGTTAACGTTAACCTGAGTCAGGACGTTGCTTAACTTCCACCTTCACTCCTCTACTGCTGTCAACTCACTGACTACTCTCCACAGTCTGCCCATCCCACCTGGTCAACTAGTGGACTGGTTTGGCTCCACCTCTAGGTGGCCATCCATTGGTCCGACCACAGCTAAGTACCATTGTATGGGGGATTGTTGGGGAAAAACTGGGATTACCTGGGTTTTTGGTGTTACTGGCACTGGTCTCCCAGGTACCTATGGGGTAGGCCCTGCATTCTTGTGGGGATGCAGAACCTTGTAGCACCCTGATGGCTTCAGGGGCGCTACATGATCATATATTAAAAACGATTGTGAAAGAAAAGGGAAACATGGCACATTGGTAGGATATGTCTAGTTAGTGCAAATGCTGGTAATGCGCTCAACAATTGTTGGACATCCCATATAAATGAATAAGAAACCAATCTTTATGGCTGACTTTTTCCATTAGTGGGCCAGTATGAATAGATTGGGATTTGTCAGACAATTATGGGTTAATGATTTGATGTACCTGTCATGGGTTATATAGTGATGGAACAGGGGCTCCTAAGCTGGTCCTCAGACTCGAGACCTGCGCTGTCCCTTATCTTGGTGGTAGGCTTCATGGTATTTAAGCCAGAGCCCCCTGCTTGTCCCTGACTCCTGTCTGAGCCCTGATCTTACTCCTGCCACCCTTGGATTAGCCAGAACCCAGTAACAAAACCCCCACAGAAAAGACATTGACAAGGGAGAATGAAACCTCATACACACTGCACACAAACACACACAAAAGGAGACACAATATGTATATAAGGGAATAAAGAAATGGGTAGGGAATAAACTCACAACACAACAGGAGACTGTTCATACCACATAGAATAGCAACTGTAGTTCACCAAGAACTGGACAACCATCTTCGGCGATCTCCTATTACACTCCCCAGCCTTAAATAGGAAAAGGCCAGCTGTGGATGGTAGTCAGTTACCTGGCTATCAGAATTGCACATAGTTCCAAAAAGGATTAAAGGCCCCGTTACACACAACGACGTATCTAACAATATATTGCCGGGGTCACGGATTCCATGACGCACATCCGGCGTCGTTAGCAACGTCGTTGGGTGTAACAGCTCCGAGCGAGTGTTAGCGATCAAAAATACTCACCTTATCGTTAATCGTTGACACGTCATTCATTTTCATAAAATCGTTGTTGTTGCAGGACACTGGTTGTTCGTCATTCCTGCATCAGCACACATCGCTACGTGTGACACCGCAGGAACGAGGAACAACCTCGTACCTGCCGCCGCCCGCAATGAGGAAGGAAGAAAGTGGGCGGGATGTTGGGCGCTCATCTCCGCCCCTCCGCTTCAATTGAGCGGCCTCTTAGTGATGCCGCTGTGATATCGAACGAACCGCCCTCTTAGAAAGAAGGCGGTTCACCGGCAACAGCGACGTCGCCAGGCAGGTAAATCCCGTGTGACGGGTCCGAGCGATGTTGTGCGCCACGGACAGCGATTTGCCCGTGACGCACAACCGACGGGGGCGGGTGCTTTCACCAGCGACATCGCTAGCAATGTCACTGCGTGTAAAGCCCCCTTAAGTCCTTCACAGCTAGGAGCAGTGAAACAACTCAATCAACGCCCAGAGGAGCTGTGCAGTTAAGAGAGACCAGGTCTCCTGTCGGACTCTGCAATGTGAGCAGAGTCCGACGCCATAGTAGTAATCCGCGTGTGCGGATAAGGACAGCGCATGACATTGCCATAAGGTCACGTGCATAAGTTGAGTATTTGGTAAATTTTGTTACCACAGAATTTTTAAGCCAAAACCAGGAGTGGAACAATCAGAGGAGAAGTATAATAGAAACACGGGCACCACTGCTGTAATTTTTACCCACTCCTGGTTGTGACTTACAAATACTGAGGTAAAAAACTCATCGAACACTCAACTTGTGGATGTGGCCTAAAAGGTCCCAGGTGAGAACACCCTTTAAACATTGACACCTATTGATTTCCTTTGGGTGAATTCACACATGGCTGATTTTTTTTTTTTTTTACAGAAATTCCTCGAACTGTCCATTTATATGGATAGGGCTCGCTTTTATCTGTGCTTCCCCATTCTTACAAAACATTCCCATTCAGATTAATAAAAATAGTTTTTGGTAACAAATTTCTGCGACAAATCTTCCAGGTGTGAATATCCCCTTAAGCCCACTTTACACGTTGCAATTAGTTGTACAATCGCATTTGCGATGTGACACGCCCAGGTTGCATACGGGATCTATGAGATTTCACGTTGGTCGTTCATTTGCTGTCACACGAGCGTTAGTAGTCTATGTTAAATTGGTCAATTTTGTGTGCGATCCTTTAGATCATGTGTTCTGTGACGTATGCATTGAGCACCTTTTTTTTTTTTTAATTTATTGACTTGCCAAGCGTGTGTAATGTGGGATGCGTTTTTACTATGTCATCTGCCATTCAGCTCTGCTACATGGCCGCTGACAGCAGACACAGACAGCCATGTAGCAGCGGTGAATGGTAGTTGACAGCAGACACAGAAAGAGCCGCACGATCAGAATGAACTCGGGTGAACTTCACCCGACTTCATTGTCATGCTGCGGCTCTGTCTGTGTCGCGCCCTGATTAGCGGTCACCAGTGAAGACTCACCGGTGACCGCTAATCTCCTGAGTAACTGAAGTTAGCAGCCCTCTCTCATATACTCACCAATCCCCGATCCCCGGCGCTGCACGGCATTCTCACTGCTCCGGCGGCTTTTACTGTTTTGAAAAAGCCGGCCGCCCATTAAACAATTTCGTATTCCCTGCTTTCCCCGCCCACCAGCGCCTATGATTGGTTACAGTGAGACACGCCCCCACTCTGAGTGCCCCCGATGGATGCAGCGGTGGCCGCGGGTAACCTCAGTGACAGCAGCTGATCGCGCGGCTGTGTTCATTTGCTGCATGGAGGTGACCGGAGCGGCTGTGTCTGCTGCGGCTCCGGTCACCTCCATGCAGCTGCGGTGGAAGCGACGCTGGATCATCCTGGATTACGCCGGACAAGGAGGGCTTTTTGGGGCAGATTAAAGTGGTGAACCAGGGTATATGTGTGTGTTTTTATTTCTAATAAAGGATTTTTTCGGGTGTGTGTTTATTTACTGTAACTTACAGATTAATCATGGAGGGTGTCTCATAGACGCCTGACATGATTAATCTAGGACTTATTGGCAGCTATGGGGCTGCCAATAACTCCTTATTACCCCGATTTGCCAACGGCACCAGGGTAAATCGGGAAGAGCCGGGTACAGTCCCAGAACTGTCGCATATTATGTATGCGGCAATTCTGGGCGGCTGTTGGCTGATATTGTTAGGGTGGGGGGCTCCCCATAACGTGGAGCTCCCCATCCTGAGAATACCAGCCTTCAGCCGTATGGCTTTATCTGGCTGGTTTTAAAAATGGGGGGAACCGCACGCCGTTTTTTTTAATTATTTAATTATTTATTTCACTACACAGTATAGACACGCCCACCGGCTGCTGTGATTGGGTGCAGTGTGACACCTGTCACTCAGAGTGGGGGCGTGTCTCACTGTAACCAATCATAGGCGCTGGTGGGCGGGGAAAGCAGGGAATACGAAATTGTTTAATGGGCGGCCGGCTTTTTCAAAACAGTAAAAGCCGCCGGAGCAGTGTGAATGCCGTGCAGCGCCAGGGATCGGGGATCGGTGAGTATATGAGAGAGGGGGATAGACTGACATGGACTGAGAGTGAGGGACAGAGATAGTGACGGACTGACAGAGATTAGTGCATGACAGACATTGTGAGGCGCTTCAGAACGCAGCTTTTCAGCTGCGCTCTGAAGCAGACCTTTTTGAAGCTGCGGTGCAGAGCGCACACCTGCGCACATAGCATCAGACACCAAAATCGTATGAGGGATGTCACACGTTACAATTGACTAGGTTCGTGCAACAAAACGCTCAATTCTAGAGAATGATACGATGTGTTTGCGATCAACGGTTTTGCGTTCAATCCTGATCGCATGTAGCTGTCACACGCAGATACCTCACAAACGATGCCGGATGTGCGTCACTTACAACTTGACCCCAACGACGGATTGTGAGATATATTGAAGCGTGTGTAGCGGGCTTTAGACTTAGGCTATGTGTCCACGAGAGAATGTTGCTGCGGATTTTTCTGCCTCAAAATCCGCAGCTTTCCCCCAGAATCCGCACCTTAGCATAGCTGCGGATTTGACGGGGATTTGACGCGGATTTCGTTGCGGATTTTGATGCGGATTTTGATGCGGATTTTGTCCATTGTACTCTAATGTGTTTCTGAATAAAGCTTTGACTGTTTTGAAGGCAAAAAAAAGTCTCTTTATGTAATTTCCTGTCCCAACCCTCCTTTCTTCTCCATTATCCATTTTGTTAGCAGTCTCACAGTGTGCTTATACAGAAAAGCTGCGGCCAACACCACTGGGCTCTTACATTCTAACAGGCTGTATATAATAACCCAGTGGTGGTGAACACAGCTTATAGCCAAAAAATGTGGTCCCATGTTCCCTTTCACTGTTATTTAAAAAAAAAAAAATGTGCTCCGCTGTATTTTCACTGTCCAGCCCGATGCAAGCGAGCAACTGGGGGCTGTGCTTCTCAGCGGGATAAGGCTGAAGCATTCTCTGCCCCTCCCGCTGAGAAACACAGTCCTCAGCTGCCCCTGAAAATGGCGGCTCCGTTGTGAAGCGCCATTCTCAGGTGCTGTACCGAGGCTCATCCAGCTGCCCTGATGCATTGGCTGGCTGGGTAATACGGGGTTAATGCCAGTTTTCTGCAAACTGACACTAAGCCCGAGGTTCATAATGTCATGCCTGTGTAGACACGGCCATTATGAACCTCCATTTGGTAATAAAGAAAACACAACACCTTTATTAAAAATTTTAATTGAAAGAAAAACACACACACATCCCTGATTGCCATCTTTATTACTATCAAGCCTCAGAGGTTAATCCAGGACAATATCACAGGAAAGCTCTCTGCCGGCTGCTGGGAGCGGCAGAACTCACTGGCCGGGTCAGCTCAGTTCATAGCTGAGCTCGGGTCAGCTGACTTCACAGCATCAGCTGACCTGGGCACAGAAGTCAGCCGGTCAGCTGAATTCGCGAGCGCGGGCGGGTCAGCTGAGTGCACATCGACAGCTGAATAGTCGGCTGATGTGCACTCATCTGACCCGGGCACGGACGTCAGCCGGTCCCAGCAGACGGAAGAGAGCTTTGCAGCATCTCGTACACTGACGGCTGCTGGGACCGGCTGACGTCCGTGCCCAGGTCACATGACTGCACATCGTCAGCTGTCGGTGTGCAGTCAGCTGACCCGCCTGCGCTCGCGAATTAAGTCAGCTGACCAGGGCTCTGATATCAGACGTTCCCAGCTGCCGGAAAAGAGCTGTGCAGCATTTAATAATACACTGACGGCTGCTGTCACCGGCTGACGTCAGTGCCCCGGGTCAGCCGGGTGCACATCGGAGCTGTCATGGATTATCGTCGGGGGATTCAGGGAGTAATAAAGATGGCAATCAGGGATGTATGTGTGTTTTTCTTTCAAATAAAATTTTTAAAAAAAGTGTTTTCTTTTCTTTAGTACCAAACGGAGGTTCATAATGGCCGTGTCTACACAGGCATGACATTATGAACCCCGGGCTTAGTGCCAGTTTGCATAAAACTGGAATTAACCCCGTATTACCCAGCCAGCCAATGCATCAGGGCAGCTGGATGAGCCTCGGTACAGCACCTGAGAATGGCGCTTCACAACGGAGCCGCCATTTTCAGGGGCAGCTGAGGACTGTGTTTCTCAGCGGGAGGGGCAGAGAATGCTTCAGCCTTATCCCGCTGAGAAGCACAGCCCTCAGTTGCTTGCTTGCATCGGGCTGGACAGTGAAAATACAGCGGAGCACATTTTTTTTTTTTTAAAAAAGAATTGTGAAAAAAGAGCTGGGATCCTGTTTTGCCAGCTAAAAGCAAGCAGCCTGTAACTAGCTGCTTTTAGCTGGCAATCCAGAGTCCGGACACAACACGACTACACTGCCACTACTCTACACTACAAAATGGTGAAACTTCCTCTTCCTGAACTATCCTACATCACTTCCTGCGGATTTGTTTGCAAAAGCCGCACCAAATCCACAGGAAAAAGAGCCTGTGGGAACAGACCTGCGGATTTCTTGCGGATTTTACACCTTGCATTGACTTGCATGGGGGGAAAAATCCGCAACAAAATCCGCAACAATAATTGACATGCTGCAGATTTTTCCGGATCAAAATCCGCGGCAAATCCGCCGCGGAAAAATCCGCAGCATGGGCACAGCATTTCCAAAATGCCATTGAAATGGCTTGGAAGTGCCGCTGCTGCAGATTTTCGGCAAATCCGCGGTAAATCCGCAGCGTGGGCACATAGCCTAAGACATCAAAGTTTCCATTTACTGTACAGAACAAAAAGAGAACACTGAAGCACTTTTCTTTTCCATTTAAAGCTTTAATTATATTGGGACAGACCAAAGATCAGCACAAAAACAGGTGCGCTGGCTTCTGCTGTTCTCTATATCTGCCATCTGCAAATATTTAATTTGGTAATAATAAGATAAATGAATGTAACGCTAAGCAAAGGAAAACTGGATTGTGCAAATAAACATACAAAAATGGTTCAGATGTCGAGGCATTGAGCTGCTCCTAAACTGCTTGAGATCGACAACAATATAAAGTTACAGAACCATTGGGGTAATTTGCATTAAATGGTTTTCATGTGGAAAGAGCTGACTATTATTTCCATAAACTAGGTAACATAGAAAACAAGTCTCTTGGCGTATCAGCACCTGCTCCTATTAGTATATGAGAAGATGCATAAAAATAGATCAATTTCCAGAAGAATAATCTACATCGGAATTTTCATATCAAAAGGAAAAGTCTTCTCCTCAATTGTTCATCTCATCTCCACTTTCCGCAGAGTGATAAGAAAGTGCATATTTCTTTGTTCATAATCATGATCTGTTTCCTTAAAGGGGTTTTCCCACCATCAACGGTCATTTAAAGTTGATTTTAATCAATAGATCTTGGAATAATAATAATTTATATAATTGGAAGTGTTTAATAAATGTGTCCCTGTGCTGAGATAATCTGATATATGTGTCCCTGCTATGTACTGTGTAATGGCCGTGTCTGACCGTACAGGGACATGGTCTGATCATACCACAGCTCCTGAGTAGTGATGGGCGATCCCCCCGATGGTCAGGATGGGGGAGACTTGCCCTATTGTTTTGTAAAGATCGAGATTGGGATCGAGATAACATGATCTTGCATCCGATAGCCGATCTTGGACTGTACAGTTATGGGATGAGGCGGTGGGGGGTGGGGTGGGGGACTGTAAAATAAAGACTATAGGTAATAATAAACATTGTCATTATACTTACAGGTCCCACGACGCGTCCTGCAGACTCTGTCTCCCACCGCTTCCGAGTACGATGATCGCTGGGCCCTCCCGGTAACCACTGCTGACTAACGGACCTTCCGTGACGTCATAACCATGTGACCAGCCAGGCGTGAATTTTGTATTACCTCGTTGGTTACGGATTGGTCACATGGCTATAATGTAATGCAAGGTCCTGTAGTGTCAGTGGATAGGGATGGATGACCGTACAGTTAACAGTACTCGGAGCTCGCCCAAACATCTCAGCACTCGAGATACTCAGCGAGCGCCGAGTACCAGCGAGATACTCAAGCACATGCTCGGCTCCCCCTCCCTGCATGTTGGCGCTTTTTACAGAGTCAGCCCACATGCAGGGATTAGCTGCCACACACTGTAATGACACAGCCGGTGAATAGCAGTACCGGGAATCAGGTGATCGGAGATCACCGTAGCTATAGTAACCCGCTTGTTAGTTTACTATGGCAACGGTGGCAGAGGTGACGTCACCGCTTACCAACCCACAGTCTCTGCTCACTCATTGAGTGATTAGACAGCACAGGGAGCAGAAGCGTCTTCCTCCCCCCGTGCTTTCTGATATAGCAGAGCTAGATTGGTGACAGAAGACCAGGATCGTGGCGGGGTTAGAGGGAGTAATAAAGATAGAGTCCCTAAGTATGTCTGTGCATTTATTTCTAATAAAGTATTTTTTCTCTGTGTGGTGTCTTTTTTTTAAACCCTTTATTGGAGATTCTTAATGGCAAGGTCAAACTTGGCCTGACATTAAGAATCTTGGGCTTAATACCAGCTGGTAAAACAAAGCTGGTATTAACCCCTTATTACCCAGTGTGCAGGGCCGGTGGAAGAGTTAGATACAGCGCCAGAAAATGGCGCTTCTATGAATGCGCCATTTTTATGGGGCGGCTGCGGACTGCAATTCGCAGCGGGGGGAGGCAGAAAGCTTGGGCCACCATGCGCTGAAGATTCCTATCCCCATTTACCTAGTAGTACCTTGCTGGACAGAAAAATTGGGCGAAGACCACGCATTTTTTTTTTTTTCAAGAAATTCATGAAATAATTAAAAAAAGAGCTTCCCTATATTTTTGGTTCCCAGCCAGGTACAAATAGGCAGCTGGGGGTTGGGGGCAGCCTGTAGCTGCTTCCCGTATCTGGCTAGCATACAAAAATATGGCGAAGCCCACGTCATTTTTTATTTTTTTAGTTGTTTTTTTTTAGTTTTTTGGCAAAAAAAAAAAAAAGGGCTTCCTTGGATTTTCCATTACAGTGCAGATAACACCAAGCAGTGGGGGTTAGCAGCCAGAAGCTGCTTGGATTACTCTTAGCTAGCAATAGAACATGCAGCCGGAGCTCATGCATTTTTTTTTTCATTATTTTTCATGATGATTATCATGTCATTGATATATGTCCTGAGGAAGGGGGCTGTGACCCTTGAAACACGTAGACCTGTATCTTCTTTGTGAATAAAATACATGGATTTATAATATTTGCGTCCTGGATTTGGTGATAAGTGCGGCATTATACCCATTTTTCCTGATAACCATTCATCCTATACACAGTGAGAAGCAGAGAGAGCATTGTCAGCTATTCTACATCACTCTGTATAGCGAAAGAAGCAGCCTGACAGTGAGGGTATGATTGCACTTGCGTGTCGCAATGCATCACTCTGCACCTGATGCTTTCCGGACAGGAGCGCATGAGCTGCATGGAAACACATGCAGATGACCCGCTTCTGTCGGGATAATCCTCAAGGCACCTTCTCTTATGCACCAGTGCTACAGTGCACCTCATCTCTCACACTCCAGGCACCTACTTTACAGCGACTTTTGATTAAGACCCAGGCGGGTCGTTACGTCAGATGACTACACAGTTGCGTTTCTTTGTTAAATAAATTTTTCTATTTGCATCACAACTATTGAGTGCATATAACTGAATAGGATAACTGAAGTGAGCACTAATATATATATTCTGAGTGCAAGCCAAAAAAATACATACTATATAAGGATAAGGCTGCACATCAAACTTAGATAATGGTATAATGCCTCAAGCATATGGAAAAATATTGGAAGATACAATGAAAAATGCTACTTGCTAACTTGAACATGTGAATAATGAATTGCATACCTGCCATGAATATTAGGAAAAAGTTTTAGTTGTAGTTTTTTTTCTGAATGTGAACACAACTCCGCCCCTTTCGGCCATGTTTTTTCCATCTCCTATATAAGACAGTCCTTGGTTACCCCTCTCCACCCACAGCAGTTTTTAATTGCAATGAGATGACACACAGTTAGGGTCACAGAGCTAGGGACCCCAATATAGAGATATACCTTGACGAGGTTTTGGGGCTCAGTTACATTGATCAATGCGATTGCTAAATATCTCCTTTTTCCTAATATTCATGGCAGGTATGCAATTCATTATTCACATGTTCAAGTTAGCAAGTAGCATTTTTCATTGTATCTTCCAATATTTTTCCATATGCTTGAGGCATTAAACTATTGAGTGCAGTGAATTTGTTTGATATATGACTTTAGGGTCTCAGACCCAATCTTCACTTGCACCATCATCATTATTGCCTGTGTGCAGGCCATTTTTCTAAATACTGTTGATGATTATGGCTTACAGCCAATGAAAACCCAAAAGTCATTATCTCAGAAAATTAGAATATTATATAAAACCAACTGAAAAAATTATTTTAAATTCAGAAATGTTGGTACCTACTGAAAAGCCTGTACAGTAAATGCTTCAATACTTGGTCGGGGCTCCTTTTGCATGAATTACTGCATCAATGCGGTGTGGCATGGAGGCAATCACCCTTTGGCACTGCTGAGGTGTTATGGAAGTATGGGATATTGTTAAGAGGAAGATGAGAGACACCAGACCCAACAATACAGACAAGCTGAAGACCACTATCAAAGCAACCTAGGCAGTGCATCTCATCTTCCTTTTGACAATTCCCCATGGATTCTCTATGGGGTTTAGGTCAGGCAAGTTTGCTGGCCAATCAAGCACAGTGATACTGTGGTTATTAAACCAGGTATTGGTACTTTTGGCAGTGTGGGCAGGTGCCAAGTCCTGCTGGTAAATGAAATTTCCATCTCCAAAAAGCTTGTCGATAGAGGGAAGCATGAAATGCTGTAAAATTTCCTAGTAGATGGCTGCGCTGACTTTGCTCTTGATAAAACACAGTGGACCTACATCAGCAGATAACATGGCTCCCCAAACCATCACTGATTGTTGAAACTTCACACTAGACCTCAAGCAGTTTGGATTGTGGCCTCTCCACTCTTCCTCCAAACTCTGGGACCTTGATTTCCAAATGAAATACAGCATTTAGTTTCATCTAAAAACAACACCTTGGACCACTCAGCAACAGTCCAGTTCTTTTTCTCCTTAGCCCAGGTAAGCCGCTTCTGTTGTCTATTTGTCATGAGTGGCTTGACACAAGGAATGCGACACTTGTAGCCAATGTCCTGAATACGTCTATGTGTGGTGGCTGTTAAGGCACTGACTCCAGCAGCAGCAGTCCACTCCTTGTGACTCTCCCCCAAATATTTGAATGGCCTGCTTGTGCACCTTTTTCTACCACACTTTTTCCTTCCACTCAACTTTCCATTAATATGCTTGGATACAGCACTCTGTGAACAGCTAGCTTCTTTAGCAATGGCTTTTTATGGCTTACCCTCCTTATGGAGTGTGTCAGTGACTGCCTTCTGGACATCTGTCAAGTCAGCAGTCTTTGCTATGATTGTGTAGGCACAGCATACCCTTTATAACTAATATATTGGGCCATAAACTAAAAAAGGATATAAACAACAAGACAAAATAGTACAGGTCTAAAAGTACAAATTTCCTAAAGATAAATTAAGACAATTCATATAATGAAAAAATGGTACCACAAGATACAGGGGATGAACGGAAAAAATATATAAATAACAATTGTAAATCACATACATATATAGGCCCATATAATTAATTAAAAATAATCTGAATATGAAAAATATCACTAGAAAAATACTACAAAAATCACAGGATATAGGGATTGCTACATCAATAGATACAATGGTATGAAAGTGCTGAGTGCATCCATTATCCTAAATCAAAAAGATATCTATTAGTATGTGTAAATATTGAGCAATATTACATATAAAACCCAACAAAGGAACTCAAAGTGAGAGAGTATGTAATTGCTCAATCTAATATATAAAGCTGAATGTGTGTGTGTGTGTGTGTGTGTGTGTGTGTGTGTGTGTGTATGTCCAGTATTGGCAATCAGACGGTGAAAGAGACAGACAGAGACAGATGGTGAAAGAGACAAACAGAGACAGACGGGGAAAGAGACAGACAGAGACAGACGGGGAAAGAGACAGACACTGACAGACCTGGAAAGAAACAGACCTGGAAAGAGACAGACAGAGACTGACCTGGAAAGAGACTGACCTGGAAAGAGACTGACCTGGAAAGAGACTGACCTGGAAAGAGACAGACCTGGAAAGAGACAGACCTGGAAAGAGACAGGTAGGGAAAGAGACAGATGGGGAAAGAGACAGATGGGGAAAGAGACAGACAGACATGCAGACAGGGACAGAGAGAGGCAGACAGGGAATGAGGAACCAGTCAGAGAGACAGACAAGGATAGATGGGGAAAGACACAGACCTTGATAGAGACAGACGGGGAAAGAGACAGAGAAATAGAGACAGACAAGGAAAGAGATAGACAGAGACAGGCAGACAAGGAAAGAGACAGACAGGAAAAGACACAGACAAAGAGACGGGGAGACAGACGGGGAAAGAGACAGACCTGGGAAAGAGACAGACCTAGAAAGAGACAGATGGGGAAAGAAACAGAGAGATAGAGACAGTCAAAAAAAGAGACAGACAGAGACAGGCAGACGGGGAAAGAGACAGGGAAAGAGGCAGATGGGGAAAGAGACAGACGGGGAAAGAGACAGACCTGGAAAGAGACAGACGGAGCACATTACTTGGCCAGTTTAGTTAAACCTGTGTGGAATATCTGTGGTGTTGAAATATATGTTGTGAAATGCTTCTAATAGCTTAGTTTTTGCCTTTTAATAATTACATTTCTATCTATTTGTTTTGTGGTTTTTGTGTGCAGAATACATTTTTGTTAATACATTCTATTTTGTTAACAACAGTTATTAACCCGGGCGAAGCCGGATAGTACAGCTAGTAAATATAATATATTCCAAGGATGTTTAATAGATGCCCAATAGGGGAAGCTCAAAGAGCAATAAGATGGAATTCAGAGCACACAATAAGAAAAAAAAAATAACTGTATATAGTGAACGCCTTCCTCCCTGAGTGTTACGTCACCGGCGGAGTCTGCTCCAGCGACTTCTGCTCCGATCGCCAGGCGACGCCGTGTTCCTGCCGTGGATGGTGCTGGTGATGGGAGAGGAGTCGATGACAGCGGTGGGCGCAGGCTCCGATCATCCACTGGGCTGGGTTAGCTTGGGATCTGCAGTACCGCTGGCTGACTGTGGGTGAATTCCATCTTATTGCTCTTTGAGCTTCCCCTATTGGGCATGTATTGAATATCCTTGGAATATATTATATTTATTGTGCAATAACATACTCTCTCACTTTGAGTTCCTTTGTTGGGCATTATATGTAATATTGCTCAATATTTACACATACTAATAGATATCTTTTTGATTTAGGATAATTGATACACTCAGCACTTTGATACCATTCTATCTAATGATGTAACAATCCCTATATCCTGTAATTTTTGTAGTATTTTTCTAGGGATAGTTTTCATATTCCAGTGATATTTGTTATTAATTATATGAGCCTATATGTGTATGTGATTTACAATTGTTATTTATATATTTTTTCCGTTCTTCCCCTGTATCTTGTGGCACAATTTTTACATTATACAGTATGAATTGTTTTAGTTTATGTTTAATAAAATTGTACTTTTAGGCCTTATACTATTTTGTCTTGCTATGATTGTGTAGCCTACTGAACCAGACTAAGGGATAATTTTAAACGCTTAGGAAGCCTTTGCAGGTGTTTTGTGGTAATTATTCTAATTTTCTGAGATAATGACTTTCGGGTTTTCATTGGCTGTAAGCCATAATCATCAACATTAAAATAAATATACACTTGAAATAGATCACTCAGTAATGATTTTATATAATATATGCATTTCCCTTTTTGTATTGAATTACTGAAATAAATTAACTTTTTCATGATATTCTAATTTACTGAGATGCACTTGTATAGCACATCCAATTGGGAGGGTCCCTAATAACCAGTATAAAAGCCTCTATAGGCTTCAGCCAATAAAAAAAAAATCATACAAAAACCAGCACTTTGTGAATGTAGCTTCCTAAAGTTGTGACTCAGAAGGCAACCAAGAAGCTGAATATTATTTCCTAGAAATTGGCAATGCGTTTCAGTTTGACGGCATGCTTGATTATTTTTTCTACATTTTGAGTAGGTGTACCGATAAGGGTATCGGCACACTATATTTTTTTAGGCCTTGTGCACACACTGAGTTTTTTACCTCAGTATTTGAAAGCCAAAACCAAAAGTGGGCACAAAAGACAGAAGTGGTGCCCATGTTTCTATAATACTTTTCCTCTGATTGTTCTGTGCCGCCCCTGCAGCAGATCGAACCGCTCGGGTCCGGGGGTGGTGATTACTCGTGGCTCGAGGGTCTCCGGACCTGGGAGCTAGGGGCCACACTCAAATGCAAAAGGGGGTATTTACAGGGGACTTGGTATAGTTCGTGACACCACCCGTGGTGTACGGTAATGGGGAGTACCGCTGCTACCGTTGGGAGCACCTGGGGTGATGGAGTGGGGTAGTTAGGTGACATTGCCCTCCACAAGTATGGGCAGGCTCCGGGACTCTGGATGGAGATGCGGGGACACAGTGCAGGGGTACTCACTCAGCAATGAACAAGATGCTGACAACAGAGTAAACCAAGTCTCTTAATGCCATTGCCTCTCGAGGAGAGCTTGTCCGGGTCCCGTCCCCTGCAGCACTGCCGATGGTCCGTAACCTGCCTCCTGGCACAATTTAGATTGTCCGTAGTGGCCTGGTAGCCTGAAGCTTTCCGGGCCCCACTCCCCACTGTGGCTAAGTGAAGGAGCCTGCTCTCAGGAGCTCACACTTGGGATTTCAGTGGGCCTCTTGCTTGGAAAGCCCTATTCCCCTCGTTGCGCTAGTGCCCCCGATCTCTGAGCTGGTGGGAACAGTCCATAAAGGCCCTGTCCTCTGCAGGTTAATTGCCGGGTCGCCTGAAGCTTCTCCCCCGACCTTGGATCCGTGTACCCCGACGTGCCTTAGATCCTGGACCGGTGATAGGACCAGGCTGCTGACCGTCCTCCTTGACGGGTTCCAGGCACCTAGCCTCAATCCCCTAAGACCGGGGGTCCGACTCCTCTAGGTCCAGACCACCATCTGTGACCTAGTCTTCTTCTCCCCTGGGAGCTACAACTCCCAGCTTCCTCAGAGCTCCTCTCAGCTCAAGGGCTACCACTGAACTAACTTGACACCTCCCACCTCCCTACCTTACCCCTAGCTGGGCGGCCCTATTCCTGCTTAAGCAGCCCACTGGTGTACCTGACAGGTGTGGTGAAAAGTGTATCTAGGATTTGTAAATGCTGATGAAGGCAGTACTGCGGGATGGAGACCCAGAACCATGGGGGTTTGAATCCTGCAGGTAGGGCAGATTGTGCAGAATCCTGTGATGACCTGAATAGCCCAGGGTGTCACAGTTCCTCTACTGGTTTTGCCTTACAAATACTGAGGGGAAAAAAGTCAGCAAATACTGAAACTGTATGCACTACAAAACCTGTTGAAAAAGAGCTTAGAAAATGATAAAAAAATTGAACATATTCATTTCCATGTAAAAAAGACTTGCTGTATACTTTCTTCAGGCTTTGAGCATCTTATAACCACTTTTGGTTTCCAAAGACATAAAGCATTTACAAGATCTGACCATTCTTCAGGGGTTTTTCACTCTGAAGATGCTCCATACTTACAATACAAGTCAATGGAAGGCTCCAAAGATGCCCAGAAGATGTCCTGGTATCTTTTTTAATGTTTTATGAGCATTTCGAAAAAAACAATTGGGATGTTTTCATTGGTAAATGGAGTTAAAATAAAATAAAGCCTGGAAAAAAAATAGTCAAAAAAACCCCCCCAAAATGCTTGAAAAATGCTATAAAAAATGCTGTTAGCTCAGGACCGACATTAAAAAATACACAAAAAAGATACACTTTAGATTTACAAATCACCTGACAAAAGAAGACTTTCTTGAAACACATTCCACTTGATAAACGGATGCTTTGGGCTGCCTGAAATTGACGCTATGTGAACATTAACTAAATGTGCCATCTATTAAGTTTCACAAGAGAACTTTTTTGATTCTCAAACTTGCAGTAAAAAAAAGGGGCAGGCAAATACAGAATCATTTATATGGTAAAACCTGCGCCTATTGCACATCTACAACAACTTAACAGTTATTTCTTGAAATCTGTTGTCAAGAGAAGTCATTTATTGTTATTGTGGAGAAAATACAACAGCAGTTTGAAAAAAAAAATTGACCTTTCCAAAACAGTTTAGAATTTTTTTTTACCCCAAGGGTGCCACTTAAATTTCTTGGTAAACTAAAGCCAGAATGAAAAGTCAATGCATCCTTCACCCAGTGAGAATAAGACAGCATGGTGTGTCATCTAATAGCATGTCTGCATGCTCATTATTTTCACTGGGAGAGGGCCCAGCAAAGACAGATGGAGGTAAACAGATATGCTGGCAGCCTTTTACAGGCTTGGCTATCATGTATAAGCTGTATAATCATATTGTGGCATGTATTGTAGAAGTGCTACATAAGGTAGAGGAGGTATCCCCATGCAAGGAAAAAACTAGGATCAGTGTCAAAGACTAGGATCAGTGTCGAAGGCTTGGATCTGCATCAAAGTCTAGGGTCTGCGTCGAAGACTAGGGTCAGTGTCGAAAACTAGGATCAGTGTTTTAGTGTAGGGTTAGTATAGAAGAGTATGTTCATTGTCAAAAGCTAGGGTCAGTGTCGGACACCATGGGCAGTGTCAGACACTTTGGTCAGTGTCGAAGACTAGGGTCAGTGTCGGAGACTAGAGTCAGTGTCGGAGACAAGGGTCAGTGTCGGAGACAAGGGTCAGTGTCGAAGACTAGGGCAGCGTCAAAGTCTAGGGGCAGCGTTGAAGACTAGGGTCAACGTCGAAAAGTAGGGTCAATGTCAAGGACTTGGATTAGTGTCGAAGACTAGGGTCAGTGTCAGAGACTAGGGTCAGTGTCGGAGACTAGTGTTAGTGTTTGAAACTAGTGTCAGTGTCGTGTTCCTACACCTCTCCTAGCATATAGGTTGAGTTGCACAAACAGGCTCGGGAGTCAACTAACTGTGCTCTCATTAGTAATCAGGCTTGCAGAAGTTAATTTCTGATATCCTGTGCAATGTTGCTTTAGTCACATGTTGCAGGAGACTTATCACAGTCTCCTCCACCCTTTTTAAGATGGTGGAGCCCATTCTCCCTTACCAATGATAGCTTATGCGATCCCGATCCTTCTGCTTTCATATCCAGTTGCTGGTGAACTTCTGTGTGCTGTTTGGTGTGTTGTGGAAAAACTCTTGTGGTCTGATTATTTCTTCCCTTCCATTAGTTTCCTCCTGAGCACATATTATAAATACCTCTCAGAGTTTGTGTTTGGTTTCCCCCCAGTCTGTATTTCTGTGTTAGATTTACCACTTCTGTCCCGGCTGTCTCCTGTTTTGGGAGTGAGAGGGTATTAGACCTAGAGCTGATCAGCAGTCAGGGTTACGCTGGCAGTCCAGACCTCTTTACCTTCAGTAGTACCTCTGGGATAATGGAGTTTGAGTTTCGGTCTTGCCCGTCAGTTTACTTGTGTGGGATTAACCACTCCTGTTCTGGGTGGAGAGAGGGGAGCCACTAGACCAGGTTTGTTCAGAAGCTAGGGATAGCAAGGCGGCCCAAACATTATCACCTTCACACATATCTATGGGATCAGGTTTAGCTAAGGTTCCCCTAGCCTAAGAGCCAGTTTAGGCTCCCCTGTTCCTAGTGATTCTGTCACACCCTGTGACATTATCATTGGGCCAATTTAAAATTCAGCATGGACCCTGTAGCCTCAGCTTCAAGACAGTTGCAGGCACTATCCCTCCAGGTGGCGGAATTAAGGAGGCTGGTTCAGCAACAGGTTCAGTCTGTTACCTTAGTGTAATCCGTGTTGGTTATCGGATCGCCAGAACCCAAGCTGCCACTCCTAGAGAAGTTGTCAGGGGATAACAGCCAGTTTCTCACCTTCAGGGAGGAACGTAAATTGTACTTTTGCCTGCGTCCTCATTCCTCCTGGAGTGAGCTTCAGCGGGTGGGTATTGTGATCCCGCTTTTTAGTGGAGACTCACAAGCATGGGCTTTTTCTTTGTATCCTAAGTCACTTGTCTTTGTGTCAGTGGAAACATTTTTCTCTGCACTTGGGCTTCTCTATAATGATCGAGATAGGATATCGCTGGGTCTCAGATTTGTACATTGCACCAGGAAAATCGGCCAGCAGAGGATTAGTGTGCTGAATTCTGGCGCTTGTGTATGGACACATTGTGGAACAACCCTGCTCTCAAAAATCAGGGTTTCTTCAGCGCATGTCCAAGAGATTAAAAGGAGGCGTTTATCATGTATGAGACTCCTCCCTCTCTTGATGCAGCTATGTCATTGGTAATCTGTATTGATCGCCTATCACGTGAAAGGTCTCATAACACAAAGGCTCTCTGGGAGGGGGTGGCTGTACCTACATTACTACTTGAGACCTTGCCTGAGTCCCTGCAGCTTGGTGGGACATTTCACGTGAGGAAAGATTCCTCTTCTCCGAAAAGGGGAGGTACCTTCTTTTACTGCAGTTAAAAGTGACACTTTATTAGTACCTTTCCTTGGATGCCTAAGAGAGTTTGGCTAATGGTCACATTAGGCCTTCTTCATCCCCTGTGGCTGCAGATTTTTTCTTTGTCAAAAAGATGGATGTTGGACTGCGTCCCTGCCTGGATTTCTGCTAGCGTAACAATAGTATGGTTCACGACCCATATCTGGACCTATTTAACAGGATTTCTGTTGCCAAATGGTTCTCCAAACTCAATCTCAGGAGGGCCAATAATCTGATTCAGGTCCAACAGGGAGATGGGTGGAAGATAGTGTTCAATACGGCAGAGGGTTACTTTCAGAATCTAGTAATGCCTTTTGGTCTGACCAACGTGCCTGTGGTTTTCCTGCACTTTGTGAATGATGTATTTACTCACCTGTTGGGAAAATTTGTTATCATTTACTTAGATGATATTCTCATTTATTCACAGAATTTTGGCTCACATTTGAAACATGTCAAACAGGTTTAACAGATCGTAAGGAAGAACAAATTGTACATTAAATTAAAGAAATGTGTATTTTCTATTAAGGAACTTCCATTTCTGAGTTACTTATTTTACTCTTTTTTTTTTGATGGATCCCTCTAAGTTGCAGGCTATTATGAAATGGGACCATCCTGAGAACCTCAAAGCGCTGCAACACTTTTTAGGGTTTGCAAATTATTACAGAAATTTTATTAAAAAATTTCGGCCATTGCAAGACCTCTTACTGACATGACGAAAAAAGGTATGGACTTTTCCAACTGGTCTCAGGGTGCATTATACAGTATGCTTTTGATGGTCTTAAAAGATGTTTTGCATCATCACCGATGTTGATTCAGCCTGATGTATCTCTTCCCTTCATGGTGGAAGTTGACTCATCAAATGTAGGTGAGGGAGCTGTATTGTCTCAGAGTTGATCTATTGGCAAACTTCGTCCACGTGCATTCTTTTCTATGACCTTATCTCAAGCCAAATGTAATTATGACATTTGTAATAGGGAGTTACTGGCTATTAAGTTGGCATTTGAGGAATGGCAACACTTTTTGGAGGGAGCTAATCATTCGATTATTGTAATTACGGACCAAAAACTCTCTTTTATCTTGAGTCAGCAAAATGTCTCACACCGAGACAAGCTTGGTGGTCTTTATTTTTTAAAAGGTTTAATTTGTTTGTTACTTTTCATCCAGGTTCTAAAAGCATAAAGGCTGATGCCCTGTCCAGGAGTTTATCTCAGAGGAGGGATGAACCTTGTGAGGAACAAGTGCCCATTCTGCAACAGGAAGAGGTAGTGTCAGCACTCAGAATAGTTGTGGAATTTGAGGTTGCAGAAACTCAGGATGAGGCACCATCAGGGGTCCCAGCCAACAAGTCATTTGTCCCTCTGCATCTTCGCCTTAAGGTTCTGGGGGAACATCTTGATTTGGTCCTGGCTGGTAAACCTGGGGTGAATGTAACTCTGGATTTCGCAGTACATTATTTCTGGTGGCCCAAAATCCGAAGGAATGTGGTGTCCTATGTGTCGGCCTGCGCAACCTCTGAACATCCTAAAGCATCACACTCTCTTCCACCAGGTTGTTTGCTACCATTCAGTGTCCCCAGTAAACTTTGGAAAGATATTTCCATGGATTTTATTACAGATCTTCCTCCTTGACAGGTTTTCCAAAATGATAGATTTTATCACTCTACCATCTTCACCCACTGCTAGGACTTTAGCGCAGGTATTCGTGAAATTGTCTTACTCCATATGGCCCTGTCCGACATTGTATCTGATAGGGGCGCCCAATTTATTGCCAAGTTTTGGATTGCATTCTGCTCTTGCTTAGGGATTAAATTGTCTCACTGATCGGCATTCCATCTACAGTCTAATGTACAAACAAAGCGCATGAACCAGAATTTGGAGCAGTATTTGCACTGATTTGTTTCAGATAATCAGGAGAAGTGGTCCTCATTGCTTCCTGTGGCTGACTTTGCTATCAGTAATCGCCACCTTGAGTCCTCTGGTGTACCCCCTTTCTTTTATGATTATGGTCACCATCCCCAGTTCTGTACTTCTCTGAAAGGGCACTCTTCCTGGGTACCTGAAGAGGACCAATTGGGCTCTGCATTATCATCTACATGGGAGAAGAGTCAGCAGCACTTGCTTAACATGTGCCCTATATATATGTGTGTGGCTGACTGTGGACGTGTGCTAGGTCCGAACCTCTGTGTAAGTGATCTGGTTTGGTTATCTCTAAAAAATAATATTAAGCTCAAGGTATCCTCACTTAAGTTAGGTCCTCGTTTAATCTGTCCATTCAAGATTACGGCTGTCATCAACTTGTTGGCTTTCCGTCTGACCTTACCATGATCATATAAGATCTACAATGTCTCCCACAAGTCTCTGTTAAAGAAATGTGTGGGTTCAGGAATTCCTCTTCCCATTTCTCCAACTTGGGTCTTGGTTGATGTTTCTTTGGAGTTCCAGATAATTGTTGATTCTTGGCTCGTCCGTCTCTACAGTACCTGGTTCATTGGCAGGGTTATGTTCCTGAAGAAAGTACTTGGGTGCATGCAGCAGGTGTCCATGTAGAGCATTGGGTTAGGGCATTTCATTGCCATAATCCGGAGAGACCTGGCCCTGAGGGTCCAAAGGCGGGAGGAATACTGTCACACTGTGTCTGTCTCAAAACTTGCCGAGTGTCAGGGCTACTTCTAACGCTTTTTACACTACAGACTAAGACACTCCACATGATGCTGCATTTGAGTTGTGCAGGCAGGCTCGGGGGTCAATCAGCTATGCTCTTGTTAATAATCAGGCTTGCAGGAGTTAATTTCTGCTATCCGGTGGATTGATGCTTGAGCCATGCCGATGATAGCTTACGTGATCCCAGTCCTTGTGCTTTGATACTCAGTTGCTGGTGAACTTCTGTGTGCTGTTTGGTTTGTTGTGGAAATACTCTTGTTTTATGGTTATTTCCTCCCTTCCTTTAGCCTCATAACGATGGCCGTACGACTTAAAGCGGCAGAAAAACAGGGTACTTATTCTGTTCCTCCGCTTTAAAGCGTCGGTCCGAAAAAACCCTGTAGCGACCCCCAGCGACCGAAAATCTCGGGGGTTTCAGCTACCGGGGGTAGCTGAGACCCCCCAGATTATGAATCGGGGTGTTTTTTTTGGACCCCAATAATGTGATCGCCAGTATACACCGTATACCGACGATCACATAAAAAAAACCAAATGGCCGGTAAAACTGATTTCTTTTTCATCTGACGTGATCAAAAATGTCAGATGAGAAAGAAATATAAACCCCTAGTGCCCCCAAGGCTCCCGGTACCGGAGAGTCCCCCCCACCCCTACCCCCCTCTGGAACATTCAAAATGGCGCCGAAGCGCACCGAAAACTGCCGTCGCCACCAGCTCTGCATTAATTTCCCTCCGATCTGAAATGATCAAACATTTCAGATCGCAGGGAAATGTCCTCCCCCTGACCCCTCCTCCGGTACACCAGAGCTCTCTGGTCCCCCGGAGCCCCCTCCGGTTCTCCAGAGCCGCCCCCCTTCCCCCCTCCAGAGCATGCAAGATGGCGGCACGCAGCGCACAGTAGTGCGCGGCCGCATTCATCCTGCTCTTTCTGCCGCATGTGACACGTCACATGCGACAAAAAAGTTGTCCCCAGGTCCCGCCAGGTTTCCCGCCGTCACCCCCCGTCAGCCCCCGGTCTTCCCCGTTACCTGGCTGCTGCTCCGTCCCCGCGATCACTCCGCCTCCTTCTGGAAAGCTAGCGGCGCATGTGCAGACAGCGGCTGTCAGCTGGATCCTTGCAAGCAGGGACGCTGACCTCGCTGCTGCACATGCTGCTGTACTGTGGACCGGGGGAGAGAGTGCAGTAATCTGCAGCCACACTCTTCACATGGAGAGCCTGCTGTTCTAGAAAATGGGGGGTACGTTCTGTGAGCATGCCCCTCATATTCTGGAATGAGGTTACTGCAGGTCACTCTGCCCTAGGTTGGACCGGGGCAGTGTGAGTGCAGTATTCTCAGATTCCCTGAACGTGCCCCTTATATTCTAGAAGGTCCAGAGTCATCGTGGGACCTCCAAAATGGATTACAGCAATCGGAATTTGTTTATTTTCAATAAATTGGTGAAAGAGGGAATGTTTCGGGGAGTTGTTTTTCAAATACATTTTTTTTGTCTTTATTTTTTTCTATTACTGACTGGGTTAGTGATGTCGGGTATCTGTTTAGATGCCGTGACATCACTAACCCCAGGGCTTGATGTCAGGTGACATTACAGCTGGTATCAACCCCGTATTTTACCCCGTTTTCAGCCGCACCAGGGCGCGGGATGAGCTGGGGCGAAGTGCCAGGATTGGCGCATCTAATGGATGCGCCACTTCTGGGGCGGCTGCGGCCTGCTATTTTTAGGCTGGGAAGAGTCCAATAACCATTGTTCTTCCCACCCTGAGAATACCAGACCCCAGCTGTCAGCTTCACCTTGGCTGGTGATCTAATTTGGGGGGACCCCACGTTTGTTTTTTTTGTTTTTTTTACCCTAGCTGGCTATCAAAAATAGGGTGGACCCCACGTCGTTTATTTTAATCATTAATTTTTTGGGGGGGCTAAATACAAGGCTAGGCACCCTTTAGTGCCACATGAAAGGCACTAAAGGGCGCCAGCTTAGAATATGCAGGGGGTGGGACGTTATATTTGTTTGACATCTATCCATTCATCCATTGTAGCATTTTAGGCTGTGTGCCCACAATCAGGGTTTGCAGCGTTTTGGGCGCAGAGTGTTTTCCCTGCATCCATAACACTGCGTTGTGCAGTAGAAGCACAGTGGAAGGATTTCTAGAAATCCCGTGCCCACTGTGCTTCTGTTCTCCGCAGCATAAACTAACCTGTGGTGCAGCTTCCCGAGCCTCAGCATGTCAATTTATGCTGCGGAGACAAGAGTGTTCTCTGCAGGTAGCATAGTGCTCCACAGCAGCCTGAACCCAAATCGTGAGCATGGGCAGCTGCGTTCTCCCGTGGACAACACTCACATCTCTGCAGGAAGGCTGACACTGTGTACTAGACACCGTGTCGCTGGATCATGGCCACATAGCCTAAAAGTGAGAAATTTGTTGCTACAGCAACATTTTTGGGAAGTACCTGTGGATTCAAAATGCTTACTATACTCCTGAATAAAATCCAGTCTCCAAAATGGGGTCACTTGTGGGGGGTTTTTGCTGTATAGGTACCCAAGGGGCCCTGCAAATGTGACATGGTGCCCGCAATTTATTTCAACTTTTCCAGAATTCAAATGGTGCTCTTTCCATTCCAAGCCCTCCCATTTATCCAAACAGAGGTTTTTGGCCACATGTGGGGTATCCCTGTGCTCATAAGACATTGGATAACAACCTGTTGGGTCCATGGTTTGTTGTTGCCTCTTGAAAAAGTAAGAAATTTGATGCTAAAGCAACATTTTTATGAAAAAAATGAAAATTTTCAATATGGCAACCTAAGCTTATCGAATTCTGTGAAGTACTCTTGGATTCAAACTGCTCACTATACACCTAGATAAAAGCCTTGAGGTTGTCTTGTTTCCAGAATGTGGTCACTTGTGGGGGACCTCCAGTGTTTAGGCACCTTAGGGGCTTTCCAAATGCAACATAGCGTCCGCTAATGATTCCAGCCAATTGTGCAGTCAAATGGCGCTCCTTCCCTTGCGTGCCCTGCTGTGCACCCAAACAGTTGTTTTTCATCACACATAAGGTATCAGCATACTCAGGAGAAATTGCACAATAAATCTTATGCTGAATTTTTTCCTTTTACACTTGTAAAAAAAAAAGCTACGTGGTTGAAGTAACAATTTTGTGGTAAAAATGTATTTTTTTATTTTCGCAGCTCAACATTATAAACTTCTGTGAAGCACCTGAGGGTTCAGGGTACTCACCAAACATCTAGATAAATTCCTTCAGGGGTCTATTTTCCAAAATGGGGCCACATGTTGGGGAGCTTCACTGTATAGGCACCTCAGGGGCTCTCCAAATGCAACATGGCGTCCGCTATTGATTCCAGCCAATTTTGCAGTCAAATGGCACTCCTTCCCTTCCGAGCCCTGTCATGCACCCAAACAGTTGATTTCCACCACATATAAGATATCGCCAAACTCAGGAGAAATTGCACAATAAATTTTATGCTGAATTTTTTCCTTTTACTCTTGTAAAAAAAAAAAAGCTACCTGGTTGAAATAACAATTTTGTGGTAAAAATGTATTGCTTTATTTTCACAGCTCAACATTATAAACTTCTGTGAAGCACCTGGGGGTTCAGGGTACTCACCAAACATCTAGATAAATTCCTTGTGGGGTCTATTTTCCAAAATGTGGACACATGTTGAGGAACTTCACTGTTTAGGCACCTCAGGGGCTCTCCTAATGCAACATGGCGTCCGCTATTGATTCCAGACAATTTTGCAGTCAAATGGCACTCCTTCCCTTCCGAGCCCCGCCATGTGCCCAAACAGTTGATTTCCACCACATATAAGGTATCGCCAAACTCAGAAGAAATTGCACAATAAATTTCATGTTGATTTTTTTCCTGTTACCCTTGTGAAAAAAAAGCTACCTGGTTGAAATAACAATTTTGTGGTAACATTTTATTTTTTTATTTTCATGGCTCAACGTTATAAAATTCTGTTAAGCACCTGGGGGTTCAGGGTACTCACCAAACATCTAGATAAATTCCTTGAGGGGCCTAGTTTCCATAATGGGGTCACTTGTGCGGGGTTTCTGCTGTTTAGGTACCTTAGGGGACCTCCAAATGCGACATGATGCCCGCAATCTTTTTCAGCCAAATTTCCTTTCCAAAATTCAAATATTGTTCCTTCCGTTCCAAGCCCTCCTATTTGTCCAAACAAAGGTTTCAGACCACATGTGAGGTATCACCGCGCTCATAAAAAAGTGGGTAACAAACCTTGAGGTAAAAGTTTTGGAATTACATCTTGAAAAAGTGAGAAAATTGATGCTAAAGCAACATTTTTGAGAACATTATTAAAATTTTCAATATGACAACGTAACGTTAACAAAATCTGTGAACTACCTGTGGATCCAAAATGCTCACTATACCCCTAGATAGAAGACTTGAGGGGTCTAGTTTCCAAAATGGCGTCACTTGTGAGGGGTTTCTTCTGTTTAGGTACCTTAGTGGACCTGTAAATGCAACATGGTGCCCGCAATCTATTTCAGCCAAATTTGTTTTCCAAAATTCAAATATTGCTCCTTCTGTTCCGAGTCCTCCCATTTGTCCAAACAGAGGTTTCTGACCACATGTGGGGTATCGGTGCGTTCATAAGAAAGTGGGGAACAAGTTTTGGGGTCCATTTTGTTGTGTTATTTCTTCTAAAAGTGAATAAATTGGGGTTAGAGTAACATTTTTAGGTAAAATTTAATTTTTGCTTTTTTTCATTCCACATTGCTTTTGTTCATGTGAAGCACCTGAAGGGTTAATAAACTTCTTGAATGTGGTTTTGAGTACTTTGGGGGTTGCAGTTTTTAGAATGTTGTCACTTTTGGGTATTTTCTGTCATCTAGGACTCTCAAAGTCACTTCAAATATGATGTGGTCCCTAAAAAAATGGTTTTGTAAATTTTGATGTAAAAATGAGAAATCGCTGATAAACTTTGAACAAAATTTTTTTCTTGTTCCCCACTTTCTAACTTCCTAACAAGAAAAAAAATTTTGTTTCCAAAATTGTGCTTATGTAAAGTAGACATGTGGGAAATGTTATTTATTAACTATTTTGTGTCACAGAAATCTCTGGTTTAACGGTATAAAAATTCAAAAGTTGAAAATTGCTAAATTTTCAAATTTTTGCCAAAATTCAATTTTTTTCAGAAATAAACACAAAAAATATTGTCCTAAATTTGGTACTAACATGAAGTCCAATATGTGACGAAAAAACAATCTCAGAATCACCATGATCCGTTGAAGCGTTCCAGAGTTATAACCTCATGAAGTGACACTGGTCAGAATTGCAAAATTTGGTCTGGTCATTAAGGTAAAAATTAGCTCCGTCACTAAGGGGTTAGTTTCCTCCTTAGCACATATTGTCTAAACCTCTGTGAGTGATTGCTGTGAGTTTTATTTTACCCCCTGTTGGTTTATTTGTGTGGGATTAACCACTCCTGTCTCGGCCATCTCTTTGGGGGAAAGGGGGAAACTAGACCAGCGTTATTCAGGGGCTAGGGTTAGAGAGGCGGCACAAACATTGTCACCTTCAGACATATCTTTGGGATCAGGGTCAGCCAGGATTCCCCTAGCCTGAGGGCCAGTTTAGGCTCCCCTGTTTCTAGTGATCCCATCACACTATGTGAGAGTAGCTTACAATGCACAAATTTTACTGTAATGAAGCAAACTATATTAATGTGATTATGATGCCAGGTAAGTGAATGATATAACAGTTGATTTTTAATTGCTGCCTTTGTAACCATTTTGACCATTTTTGGCATATGATGTCATGATCTGCACAACTATTCAGTGGCACATTGACAAATTTCACAGTTTTTATGACTCACTCATCTGTGACTTGGATATTGACTATTCTCCTCCTTTGAGATGTGCAGAGATCATTTACACTCAGACATCACATATCAAACAGTTGATTGCCAAACATTTTTCACTGCTGTTATTTAGCATTTAATCCAAGATTTACATGTGTAATATTGGATGTTATTGTGAATGATTTTGGAAAGTAAATATCCTGTCACTTGCTGTTTTCTTTGTACTGTTTCCCTGCTGTTGTATCCCTGAATGTAATTTAACATAAACAGGTTTCATGTCTTTTTTTTTTACTTATTTTGGCCACATCCTGGAATCATTCATCAATGACTATCACATTTGGACTGAATATCTAACAATTGCATTAGTTTAAAGCAGCACTCCAGCACCTTTTTTTTTTAATTTAAAACCAAGCCCCTGTTCATATACTTTCCCTCCAGCATTTTTATATATTTGGGTGCTGTCCAGTCCCATGGCACCATCTTGTGCCTGTAACGTCTGACAATGCAAGTCCAGACCGTGGCTCTCATAGACTTGTAAACACTAGAGTTGCTGGCAGGTCACAAATCACTGGAGAGCGACGGAGTGATGCTGGAAAAAGATGAAGATGGCGGCAGGTGAGTATAAGACATGGGACTTACATTTAAAGCTCCACTACAGTGGGAAAATGCAAAAAAAACCCAAAACACCGGAGTGGTGCTCTAAAAAAAAGGTATATGAGTGAATAGAGTAACATTCCAATGGGCTTCTATGAGACAAATATTTTTAGACATATTAGAATTATATATGGGGAAAAATTCCCAGTGTAGTGTATATGCCAAATATAGAGTCCTCACAATTTAAACATAATAGAAAGGTCTGGAGTTTGTCAACAGATTCGAAGGTCGAGAGAACCCACAACTCTGTTAGGACTCTTTCACACAGTGCAATTTTATTACAGTCTTTGTGTAGCGCCCCTGAAACCATCAGGGTGCTACAAGGTTCTACATCCCCACAAGGATGCAGGGCCTACACCCTTAGGGACCCAGAACCCCAGTGCCGGTACCAACAAAACCCCAAGTAATCCCAGTTTTCCCCAACAATCCCCCATACAAGGGAACCCAGCTAGGGTGGGACCATGGATGGTCGCCTAGAGGTGGAGCCAATCCAGTCCACTAGTTGACCAGGTGGGAGGGGCAGACTGTGGCGAGTAGAGAGAGAAGTGTGAGACAGGCGAGGAGTGAAAGTGGAAGCGAAGCGACATCCTGACTCGGGTTAACCTGACCTGGTACCCAGGAGAAGTAGTTGACGGTGGAGTACGGTGGAGTACTCCCATAACTATACACCAGCGGGGAACAGGACCCTAGCACAAGAAAGACCTCCAAGCCGACCTGTTAACACCTGCACAGCAAGGGGACCAATAAGGACTTTGCTGACCCTAAAGAATCCAAAGACTTAGTAGCATAGGGAGAACCAGGGACAGGACCAGAGACTCCAACCCCACAGGGTTCACGCTACGTCAGGCGGACAGAAGTGGACAAACCACAGAACGGGGACCCCCATTTATTCTATACCATGGGGACTCACTTACCAGAGACAGGTGAAGGGGAAGAATGTACCAGAGAACCAAACTGGCACTGGGATGAAGGAGACCTGGAGGCGAAACCAGCCGGCCTCGGGCAACCAATCAACACCTACCAGCAGTGAGTAAACCTGAACACCTCTAAGAACTACCTACTTTTGACGCCCACTGTACCATACACCCTCTGGGGCAAAATCCTACTTGCGGACGGTCTACCATTATAGCTGCCAATTCCACCAGCCCCAGTAGAGACATTCTGCAGCGGCGGCTCCCTCCGCTTAGCCGCAACACCGCAAGTGGAGTCACAAGTGAACATTATCTTATTCTCCCCTATAAATATCCTCATTACAAAAAGGGCCCAGGGCACGGAACCGGGCAATTGCCACCACTGTGACATTCCCAATAGAGACACTGCCCGGGACCGAATACCCCATATCCGTGGGCGCGACATTTGTATATATCCAAACCAGAATTGGAACTACATCCAAAAATAAGGGGAAGAGTAAAGGCTGCTTTACACATATCAATTTATCGTGCATTTGCATTTGCGATCGCACACGCCCCCATCGTTTGTGTAATACAGGCAATTTGTTGCCCGTGTCACACAAACTCTGTAACCCCCGTCACACGTACTTACCTCCCGACCTCGCTGTGAGCGGCGAACATCCTCTTCCTGAAGGGGGAGGGACGTTCGGCGTCACAGCGACGTCACACAGCGGCCGGCCAATAGAAGCGGAGGGGCGGAGATGAGCTGGACGTAAACATCCCAGCCAGCTCCTTCCTTCCGCATTGCCGGCGGCCGCAGGTAAGCTACAGTTCATCGTTCCCGGAGCGACGTGTGCTGCCTCGGGAACGATGAACAACCGGAGCACAGAAGGACATTCGATTTTTTGAAAATGAGCGACGTGTCAATGAGCAACGATAAGATGAGTATTTTTGCTCGTTCACAGTCGCTCATTTGTGTTACACACTACGATATGTCTAATGAGGCCGGATGTGCGTCACTAATAACGTGACCCCGACGACATATCGTTAGATATATCGTAGCGTGTAAAGCGGCCTTTAGTCTTTCCTGGTTGTTTTTGGTTAAAGGAAGGAACCAAAGGTTTACCGCTGTGCTACGAGCATGAGCCGAGTGTCATGCGAGCATGAGCCGAGTGTCATGCGAGCATGAGCCGAGTGTCATGCGAGCATGAGCCGAGTGTCATGCGAGCATGAGCCGAGTGTCATGCGAGCATGAGCCGAGTGTCATGCGAGCACTCGCACAAATCCCTGTGTTGCCTCAGCCTTAGGTATTATTCCCAAACTGGGCACATGATAGGTGATAAATTGATCACTCGACTTGTTGTACTTAGTAATTTTTGGCAATCCCATAGACAAAGAATTAAGTGGTGGTGGGCATTTTTGAGTCTGGGATCAGTGGTGGTCCCAGTGGGCAGCCACTCTCATTAATAGCAAGTTAATATCTTTTAAGGTAATGCTAATAATGATGTTTACTACTATAAGTCCCAACTGAATTACATTTAGGTACACATCCAACTTTTCAACCCCTCAACTTAGCCCAGTTGTCTTAATTTCCTTGTTCCCCCCACATTAAAGAGAGGTTTTTTTAACCCCTTTTTAAAGCAGTCAATTTTGTGCTTTTTTCTCCCTATTTACATGAGGGCTTGTTTTTGTGAGTTATACTTTTGAATCACACCATTCATTTTACCATTTTGATGTACTGTAAAAAGGGGTCAAAAACTCCAAACGAGGAGTAATTGTGAAAAAACCCCTAATTCTAACTTTTTTTGGGAATTGTTTTTACGGTCTACATTTTGTGGTAAAAATTACCTCATAACATGATTCTTCTCATCAGTATTATTACAGCAATACCAAATATGTCCATTTTTTACAAAAATGATTTTAGTTGTGAAAAAATACAGAATTTAGCAAAAAAAAAAAAAAAAAATCAGGGGTGAGGGAGGAGGAGGCTCCGCCATTTTACAAGACTTATAATGTTTATATTTTTCAATAAGACAAATAAATCACTGATCTCAGGGCGACCAGCCAGAGAAAACACTGCCGGCAGCCAGCAAAGGTGCTCAACACAGTGAAATCCTAGGTGCATTGCCCCCTGGGAAGTATGCAAATAAAAAAAGGTCCATGGAGCCTTTGTTAGGAGTCTCAGCACAGAAAATTAGCCAGATATTCCTCCAGGAAGTACCTAGCCAAGGACTGGCTCTTTTTAAGGAGACCACCATAACCAGCATATTAAGTGGCCCTTTTAGTCAATATCCAACTCTTTGATGAGTTTAAAGATATGACAAGGGAAATACCAAGGCCAGGTATCCATGCACAGACAGCTGTTTTGGGGTATTGCCCCTCATCAGTGTGGAGTAGGATTCTGGCCAGGTGGGAGCAATGCCTAGTAGACCAACAAGACAAAATAATCACTGATCTCGGGGAGAACAGCCAGAGAAAACACTGCCGGCAGCCAGCAAAGATGCTCAACACAGTGAGATCCTAGGTGCATTGCCCCCTGGGAAGTATGCAAATCACAAAAGGTCCGTGGAGCCTCTGTTAGGAGTCTCAACACAGAAAATAGCCAGATATCGATATCCCTCCGGGAAGGACCTAGCCAGGGAGTGGCTCTTTTTTGGAGTCTCTGGCTAGGCCTATGAGACCTATTTTTCCAGCAAACTTTCTTCTTTCAAGGAACAATTTGAATTTTCTTATGATTTATCATTTTAGTATAAAGCCTCGATATATTTTAGGTACCTAAAATAAAGTCTGGAGGAAAATACTGAACCTTGGTCACTACTGGTTGAGGAAATCCAGATATAATAAAAGTGGATCCAATGGGATGTCTGATGAAGATGCTGGTCCACTGTTGAAACAGGTTATATGGACTCTTCAACTCCCATTTAATGTCTTTTTATTGTTTTTTCCAGAATTTTTTTAAGAATAAAATACTCATTTTGTCTATATGGATATATATATGGATCCATTTTTTTCCATCGGGACTTCCTCGACCAGGAGGATTTTCCTTCATACTTTATTTTAAGTATTTGCATGGATGCCTAGATGTCACAAGTGCTCCTAAGCTGCAGTAGGTGGTTCCTTGTGTGCTTTTATTTACACCAGAGGTCTCAAACACATGGCCCACAGGCCGCATGCGGCCCCTCAGGCTGCTTCTTGCTACCCGCACTCACGTATCCCCTTGACGTTTGTGGCCAGTGCAGGGGCCGCAGCCATCACTGCTTTATTTCAGGTGAACGTTTTATTGGCGCTGCGCAAAGTCAAGCTCTCTCTGCTCTAGTCCAATGGCAGCCGCTGGCCAATCAGAGGCAAGCAGCTGAGGCGTATGACATGACCTGCTTGCCTCTGATTGGCTGGCGGCTGCCTTTGGAATAGTACAGGGAAAGCTTGACTCTGTGCGTTCATCTGAATTTTAGATGAAGAAAGTGACAGTGGCCGTGATTGTCAAGGGGGGCTTGTGCCTGCAGGCCACAAGAGGCAAGGAAAAGAGCGCAGAGGGAATGGAGGATGGATGAGAAGGATGTGTGTGTGTGTGTGTGTGTGTATGTGTATTTAAAGGTACAATAGGGGACCAGGATGGGACATTGCTAGTGTGTGTGTGTATGCACGTAGAATTGTACAATAAGGGACCAGGATGGGACATAGCTAGTGTGTGTGTATGTGTGTGTTTGTGTGTAGAACGGCACAATATTGGAACAGGATGGGACATTGCTAGTGTGAGTGTGTATGTGTGTGTGTGTGTGTGTGTATCTTTAAATAAATATACTTATTTATTGGTGTTGCTGGTGGGCGGGTCTAATTTATGTATGGAGAATCGATTTCATTGGACATACTTCCCACAATCCCCTATGTCAAGACTTTAATTAAGTATTTGACGGAAAGTCCCTCCGCAACATTTTCACCCCAGTTTTGTCCGGTTCTACTAAAATAGGCAAAGCTGGTGCTGGACAGGGGCATGGAGACGCCCACTTATCAAATTCATGACAAACTACGGTATGCTTTACACCACAACCCTTACTTTAGTCTTGGATTGGAGCAATATTTGGGACGAGGTGTAAGGAAACACACCACTTTTCAGATGTAAAGGCGCCTCTTAATGAATCAGGCTCCTCTGAGTCCTGTACGTTCCCTCATCATGACCAGCATGAAAAACACCAGTCTCGATGAATCGGGGCCTAAAGGGGGCTTTACACACTACGATATCGTTAATGTTTTATCGTCGGGGTTACGTTGTTAGTGACGCACATCCGGCGTTATTAACGATATCACAGCGTGTGACACTTACCAGCAACCTTAAGCGACCTAAAAAATGTTGAAAATCGTTCACCATGGAGAGGTCGTCCCAAAACCAAAAATCGGTAATGATTGATTATCGATGTTGTTCGTCGCTCCTGCGGCAGCACACATCGCTGTGTGTGACACCGCAGGAGCGAGGAACGTCTCCTTACCTGCCGCCGGCCGCAATGCGGAAGGAAGGAGGTGGGCGGGATGTTACATCCCGCTTATCTCCGCCGCTCCGCTTTGATTGGCCGGCCGCTTAGTGACGTCGTGGTGACGTCGCTGTGATGCCAACGTCCCTCCCCCTTGAGGAAGGGATTGTTCGGCAGTCACAGCGCCGTCGCCGACCAGGTAAGTGCGTGTGACACTGCCGTAGCGATAATGTTTGGTACGGCAGCAATCACACGAAATCGAATGCACGACGGGGGTGGGTGCTTTTGCCTACGATATCGCTAGCAATTGCTAGCAATATCGTGGCGTGTAAAGCCCGCTTAAGTCTGCTGATTTTTCAGACAGCTTGTCCATATTTCTGTGATTTATTAGACTTGTAGTCTGATGATCTGAAGCGACTGAAGAAAAAATACATTTTTAACCCTTTGTAAATTAATACCATTTCTGCGTTTTTCCTCATGGTGAGATATTATATTATTACACTCAATTCTGACCTTTATGAAAAGGGAGAGAAGACTGTGTCCTGCCGTGTGAATATTGTATAAAATGCCATTCAGATAAAATATCATGTTTAATTTGGGCTCATTACGTGCATGAACTTTACCCCGTCTCTACTGTAATGAAGTCTCCTATGACAACTCCCTTACATTACTCCTTTCCATAGTTGTTCATTAAGTGGCATAACTTACACTGGATTCAGTGAGATAAAGGCATCCACATTCTTCTCACCTTGTTTTCATTTTAGAACTGAAAATCCCGGCACTGACCTGCGCTGCATTCCTAATAAGGACCGACTCCTGGCTTCATTGATATACATAGACTCTCTGGAGAGAGATACATTGTACAGAAGTTGTCATCTTTTATGGATTGTATTGTTCTAGTTTAAACTAGCTAACTTTTTTTTTCTTACTAAGACTGCTTTTTATCTTTGCTTAAGGATACTGAAGTTTTCTTTAAAAACTATATAACTAAAATGTAAAGAATAGGTACCCCTTTCATGGTATTTTGTTCTACTCACCAAATTTTCTTGTCCAACAGGACACACTATGTGGCCTCAAAATCAGAAAAAAATGGAAGAAAGAAAAGAAGAAAAAGGAATGGCACTCCAAAAAAACCCACACTTTATTTCACTTTCTTTAAAAATGGGTCAGCGTTCGGATACAAGCTTCACAAGGGCGACGGCCATTTCATATTTGGTGGCACTTCTACAGGTTCTGACTGTAGCCACTATATGGCCTCATTTACTCATCTGTATATCAACACTTATTTGAAAAAATGGTACTGGTGTCAATCTGTGTTTTGCATCAGTGTGTACGTTTTTATTTTTACCATTGTTGTCATCAGTGTTTTTCATGATGGATCAATAAATAAATTACAAACCTTCTGTTATCCTTTTCAATAAACCATGCAGGGGACACAGCTGGCATATAGAAGAAGGTGCTGTTGTCAAATGAGACCGAATTGGATCTTTTTGGGCTAACAATAACACTGCACATCACCCTGAAAACACCATCCCCACCATCAGATATGGTGGCGGCAGCATACTGCTGTGGGGAGTCTTTTCTTCAGCAGGGCCATGGAAGCTGGTCATAGAGGATTGGAAGATGAATGGAGCTAAATTCAAGGCAATCCTGGAGGAAAATCTGGTAGAGGCTGCAAAAGGCATGAGACTGGGGTGCATTTTCATCTTCCAGCACAACAGCGACCCTAAATATACTCCCAGAACTGCCAGAGCTACAATGGGTGGTTTAGACCAAAGCATATTTATGTATGTGAATGACGAAATCACAGTCTACACCTAAATCACTTTGAGAATCTGTGGCAAAACTTGTAAATTGTTGTTCACAGACGCTTCCCTCCAATCTCACTGAGCTAGAGCTATTTTGCAAAGAAGAATGTGCAAAGATTTCAGTCTTTAAATGTGCAAAAATGGAAGAGACAGACCCAAAAAGAATTGCAGCAGTAATTGCAGCAAAAGGTGGTCCTACAAAGTATTGACTCAGGGACTGAATACAAATGCACATCAAAATTTTCAGATTTATACTTTTAAAATATTTTTAGAAACCGTGTATCATTTCTTTTATACATCACAAATACTTGCTACTTTGAGTCTGTATAAAACATAAAATGCCAATAAAATGGAGAAAAGATGAAGAGGTATGAATACATTTTCAATGCACTGTATCACTGCACAAGTTAAAGGAGTTGTCCGACATTAGCTTACCAAAAAGAAATTTTGAGTTTATCTGTGCTGTATTGTCATATAAAACATCCCTACATTGTTACTTTTTGTTTTCTATTTTTTGTTCGTCTTGAATTATCCCTTTATTCTCTGCAGCTCTTTGTTTACATTCAGCTCCAGCAAACTGACCACTTCCTGTGCAAAACCTCAGTCAGAGCTGGCACCGCCTGGCCTCAGTGTCCAGCCTTGCCCCCTGCCCGCCCTCACTGTCCAGCCTTGCCCCCTGCCCGCCCTCTGCCCGCCCCCTGCACACACATTCCCTGTCAGTATTCTGCCCAGCACCTGACCTGTTATCACTCTAGCAATGGAAATAACAGCCCCACATCGGGCTCTGTACCACACACACACACACACACACACATTGAACTCTGCACCCCACATCACATCAGGCTCTGCAACCCTCCCCCCACCCACAAACACACACACGGCGCTCTCTACTGACCCCCCCCTCACCATCGTTCTGTACCGACCCCTACCCCCATAGGGAACACATGTGGGCTACATTCACATGACCGTTACGTTTTTGCGGTCCACAAAAAACGGTCCATTTTTTCACGGATGCATTTTGCGGACCGCAAAAAACGGAAGCAGCAAGAAAGATAAATAGATGAGTAGATAGAATAGAGATGAATAGATAGATATAGAGACAGAGATAGAGGGATGAATGAATGAATGAATAGAGGGATAGATAGACAGATAGATAATGGATAGATGAATAGATAGATGAGAAAGACATATATAATTTCCTACCCCCCTGCATATTCTAAGCTGGCACCCTTTAGTGACTTTCATGTGGCACTAAAGGGTGCTTAGCCTTGTATTTAGCCAAAAAAATAAATAATTAAAAAAAAAAAAAACGACATGGGGTCCCCCCTATCTTTTGTAGCCAGCTAGGATAAAGCAGACGGCTGCAGCCTGCAGACCACAGCTGGCAACTTCACCTTGGCTGATGATCCAAAACAGAGGGCACCCCACGTTATTTTAAATTAAATAAATAATTTAAAACAAAAAAACATGGGGTTCCCCCCAAATTGGATCACCAGCCGAGGTAAAGCAGACAGCTGGGGTCTGGTAATCTCAGACTAGGGCGGTCCACTGTCCACCTATCTAATCCAGTGGACATATGAATTAACACAGGGGCCTCTGTGAAACCTGGCTTGATTTACAGGGCCTATCACTACTGGGGTCTATGGGACTCAGCATGCTATTGGTGGGAATCCCTCCAGCCTGGCTCCCCTACCCCACCATTATAATAGGTAAAAACCTTTACGTATTATACCAAAACATGTTGTAATATCCTTCTCAGATTACCTGTAAATTAACTTGATTAAGCCCAAATATATCGATCCTACACAGAGTCCCCTCAGTATGGTCTATGGGACCTAGGTATTCATTCCCTTAACCTTGCTTGAAAAATGTCCTTTGTCTCACTTGCTGTTATTTATTGATACTTATAAAAAATTTCTATTTTTGCACCAGTACTCCTAGTGCTTTTGTTTATTGATATGCTCCTGGAGTGTGCTGTCTCTAGGTTACACTGGAGGGTTAAAACTATACCCGGCCCAGTGCTACCCATACGAGACTCCAAGCTTTGACCATGAGGCTCTTTGTTTGGTCAGTTGCTTGATCTGTTAACGATCAACATTGCATGCAGCAGCCACCACAGCCTCCCAGACACTTTTTCCTGAGAGGTGTACTGTTTTCCCTCCCTGTAGATCTCACATTTTATGAGGGACCACAGGTTCTCTATAGGGTTCAGATCTGGTGAACAAGGGGGCCATGTCATTATCTTTTCATCTTTCAGACCTTTACTTGCCAGCCACGCTGTGGAGTAGTTGGATGCATGATGGAGCATTGTCCTGCATGAAAATGATGTTTTTCTTGAATGATACCGACTTCTTCCTGTACCACTGCTTAAAGAAGTTGTCATCCAGAAACTGGCAGTAGGTCTGGGAGTTGAGCTTCACTTCATCCTCAACCCGAAAAGGTCCCACAAGTTCATCTTTGATGATACCAGCCCATACCAGTACCCCACGTCGACATTGTTGGCGTCTGAGCTGGAGTGGAGCTCTCTGCCCTTTACTGATCCAGCCTCTGGCCCAGCAAGAGTCACTCTCATTTCATCAGTCCATAAAACCTTTGAAAAATCAGTCTTAAGATATTTCTTTGCCCAGTCTTGACGTTTTATCTTATGTTTCTTGTTCAAAGGTGGTTGTTTTTCATCCTTCCTTACCTTGACCATGTCCCTGAGTATGGCACATCTTGTGCTTTTTGATACTCCAGTAAAATTGCAGCTCAGAATATGGCCAAACCTGTGGCAAATGGCATCTTGGCAGCTTCACGCTTCATTTTCCTCAATTCATGGGCAGTTATTTTGCGCCTTTTTTGCCCAACATGCTTCTTGCGACCCTGTTGGCTAGTTGCCATGAAACGCTTGATTGTTCGGTGATCATGCTTCAAAAGTTTGGCAATTTCAAGACCGCTGCATCCTTCTGCAAGACATCTCACAATTTTGGACTTTTCAGAGCCCGTCAAATCTGTCTTCTGACCCATTTTGCCAAAGGAAGGGAAGTTGCCTAATAATTAAGCACACCTTATACAGGGTGTTGATGTCATTACACCACACTTAATTAGTAGTTGGCTCTCAAGCCTATAGAGCTTGGAGTAGGACAACATGTATAAAAAGTATTATGTGATCAAAATACTCATTCGCCTAATAATTCTGCACACAGTGTACACTACATGCACATACCTACACATTTAAATAATACAAAAATTTTTGGGAGTGCTTCCTTTCCGAAAATATGTCAAAGGACATGTCTGATGTCAGGTTGGATAACCGTTTAACTTCTCCACAATGATCTTCTAAAGAGTAGAAACCCAGCCATCTGACAAGGTCACTGACTGCTAATTTATTCCGCAACCTATGTTCTGTGAAACATAGAGTGTGTAAAAGAAACTGTCCAAAATCTTTAACAAAACCGTATTGCAAAAAAATAACTTATCTAAAAATACAAACACTTAAAGTGTTTTTCCTAAAATGTTCTTTCTAAATATCTATCATTACGCCATAACCAATTTTGTAGTTAGCTTTATTATAAAATATTCTATGCTCCTCTCTCACCTGAGAATCTCTAAATATGTGTGTGTGAGTGTGTGGAGGGGGGTGGTTATGTCCCTTCCTTTGACAAATCATTTGAAAAGAGACTCCATCGGGATCACACAGGAGGCTGTGATTGCACTCATTTCCTTGCAGCGTCCTTCAGCCCTGTTTGAACAAGACGCCATTGTGGAGTGGCGCTATAGTTACTTAATACAGTGTTTTGCATCCACGCCCCCTGAAGATCTCCTGGATCCATAGTGATAGAAGCTGTGGGAGCTGTGGTACTCTGCTTCTATCTCTGCCATATCTTCCAACTGTAAAACAAGATGTCATCAGGGGGCGGTGATAGAAGCATGGTGAGTGACACCAGGGTCACCCCACAGTTTCTATCACCACCTTCAAATGAATTGTCATCAGGAGGTCATGATAGAAATAGTGAGTGACATTAGCGCCATCTACTAATGTTTGTTTGAGGGTGATGGCAGAAGCTTTGGGGTGGCCCTGGTGTCACTCATTACTTAAAAAGCAGAGTGCCAGGGCTGCACTCACCTCTACCCCAGCTTCTATTATGATGGAAGTAGAACATTTTCAGAGGGCAGCAATACAAGAAACTATAGTGAGTAACTGCAGCGCCTTCCTGATGATGTCCAAGAGGGATAATAGATGTAGCAGAAAAATGAGTGCAGCTAAGGAGAAGCGTAGGGCATTTTATATTAAAACAAATTACAAAAGTGGTTAGGGTGTAAAGATAGAAATTTGGAAAGGACATTTTAGTTCCTGGACCACTTCTTTCAGTAAAGAAAAAAAGGCTAAAACAGTTTTCCATGAACTTTAAAAGCAATTTATGAATTGCATTAAAACAGAATGATCCTCTTTTTATATTTCCAGAAATGAAACCCACGGCTTACAGCAGGGGAAATATGCTAATACAAAAGTTTGGATAGCGTAAACTGCATTCCCTCATATACTGACAATGGTCCATAAAAATGGGATCTATTTTACTATTTGCAGTGTCCTCACACTGTAGCACATCTTTTTCTGTATGTGCTGAAGGGAGCAGACAATTTTATTTTTTATACTTAGTGATGTGATATCATGCACAACAGTTAAAATAACTTTTATTGTTTGGGACCTGCATACAGAAGATTGACACTGCTACTTCTAGAAAAAACAGATTTCTGATTAGTTTAGGCAAAGTAAGTGCATTAATTTTTTTTTTTTTAAGTTTAAGCTCGTTATGGCTCTTGTACTGTTGTTTTTACAGTTTTGCAAAAGTCCTTTTAGACTTCCTTTCATAATTTAAAGAATATATCACAAATCCTATGTATCTTTCACTCTATACATCCCATATTAGCCCTTGAGCCAGTATACATTTTCAATACTTTTCTTTTAAAAATAGAAGTTTTGAGTTTAGTATCTTCTCAATAGAGAAGCCTGCAGGTTGCTGCTTGAGTCACATGTTGCAAAAGACCTATCACAGTCGCCTCCACCCTTTTTAAGATGGTGAAGCCTGGTCTTCCATGCCGATTATAGCTTTATGGGATTTCAGTCCTTGTGCTTTGTTATAGAGTTGCTTTCGAACTTCTGTGTGCTTTTTGATGTGCTGTCGAAAGATTCTTGTTGTCTGATTATTTCCTCCCTTCCTTTATTTTCCTCCTAACCACTTATTGTCTATAACTCTGTGAGTGATTGCAGTGAGTTTGAGTTTTGTTTTTCCCCCATCTGTTAATTTGTGTGGGACTTACCACTCCTGTCCCTGCCCTCTTCTCAGAGGGAGTGGGGCCACTAGACCAGAGTTGTTCATTAGCTAAGTCTAGAAAAGTGGCCAACATCATCACCTTCAGACATACCTTTTGAACAGAGCCAGTTGGGTTCCCCTAGCCTCAGGGGCAGTTTAGGCTCCTTTTTCCCTAGTGATCCTGACACACCCCGTGACAATAGTCATATAGCCAGGGGATTCAGCACACTATATACATCTATATTAAACATCTCTGCATTCAAATTGTAGCACCAAGAAGTAAAAGTTATGAAATTATATAAATCACAAGGTAGAGACATGTTAATGATAAGAAATGGAAACACATCTATCACAGCATCTCAATTCACTAAGTAATAAGCCTGAGTGCCCTGCACAGAAATTCCTAAGCTTACACCCGTTAGCTTATATCATTGGGGTTAATAATGGTTGTCTAAGGATTATCTTGCCAATCTAAATACACTTAAGAAAATCACCAAGATCCAATGCTGGCAGCTTCCTTTGCAAGGACCGCTACTACCTCCAGGGGAGGGGTAATGCAATGGGGGCGTCTTGTGCGCCCTCATTTGCAAACCTTTTCCTGGGATGGTGGGAGCGGTCCATTCAATTTCCATCCAAATTTTCAGGTACAGTTCACTTATGGTTAAGGTTTATAGATGATGTGTTTTTTATATGGGAGGGGGATGTCCACCATTTGGAGAAGTTCATGGAACAGTTGAACAATAACAAGAATAACATAAGATTTACTTACGTTTATAGTAAGAAAAGCATTGATTATCTGGATGTCAAGATTACCAGGGAGGATGATGGGAGTTTAAGAACTGATATTCACCACAAAGAAACCGCTGTTAATGCACTGCTGAGTGCGAAATTCTCTCACCCGGCACAAACGATTAGAGCAATTCCAACAGGTCAGGTCTTGTGGGCCAAACGCATATGCTCTAATAATGAACTTTTTGAGGCACAAGCGTCTGATTTAAAAAAACGTTTTCATTCTCGCCAATATAGAACAAAAACAATAGATGATGGATACTCAAAGGCACAAAAATGTACGAGAGAAGAACTTCTGAAATCAACACAGAAAAAAGAAGACAATAAGGTGAGATATATAACTCCCTACCATGCTCAGTGGCGAGAAATGACAACTATTTTGGAGAAGTATTAGCCCATTTTGTTGTCAGATGGAGATCTTGCCTCGGTACTGACCCCTAGACCAGCCATTACACCCAAACGCTCAAAAACAATTAGGGACTTAATTGTAAGGAGTCACTACACGCCACCCCCCCCCCAAAAAATATTTTCTTGGAGTTGACAGGGGCCCCAAATGGGGTTGTTACCCATGCGGGGACTGTAGTGCTTGCACACAGGTGGAGATGACCTTTAAATTTTATGACTCATCAAGAACAAAGACGTACAAAATACTACACTACATAAACTGTCGGTCCACGGGCATAGTGTATTGGGCAGTCTGCCCCTGTGGCTTGATATACGTTGGTCTGACTTCTAGGGAATTTAGGACCAGGATTTTAGAGCATATTCGGGATATAAAGAGTGCGGCCAAAGTGAAAAAAGCTGAAGAAATTGATATGTTAAGAAACATTCCAAAACATTTCAAAGAGAAGCACAATTGCAACTGGAGAATGTTGAGATTTAGAGGAATTGATAAGGTCCATCTAGGAGCAAGAGGGGGTGATCTAAAAAACAATTTGGCTCAAAAGGAAATCCGCTGGATTACCACGTTAGATACCACGAAACCAAAGGGGCTCAACGATATGGTGAGCTTTAGGCCCTTTTTGAAATATAGATAATTCACGACAATTTTTGTGTGGGGTGCTTATATATGTCCTGCACACTTTACCCCGATCTTTTTAATCTCTGTTTTTAATTGGTTTTAAATTTTGTATATCTTATAGAATTGGCAAACTGGTTCCTATCTTACAATAACCCGAATCTGATGTTATGGACCTAATCAGGAGGGCCATGAGAGCAAACTACTATTTAAGTTCATTAAGAACGAAATCCACGGAGAGTGATCTAATATTGTTGTTGTCATTTCATAAACACTGTTATAAATGAAATATGTGACATTAACATATATTAATAGTACTTGCCCTCTTATTTGCCCATACTTAATACTTAATATGGTGCATGAATCCTCTGTGCTCTGTAAGCGCGCGCGCGGCCCAGACCACGGCCCCCTTCTATGCCCTGCCCGGCAATGGCATGTCGATCCTGCGCACATGCGCGGTACGTACTTCCGGGACGCCGGCCGCGGCAGTGAATTCGGAAGTGGCTGGACGGCGCGCACCACCATCAACAGAAAGCACACTTTGGGAGAGGTATTTATGGAGCCGGCCTCACTGTCCCTGCACCTCCGGACGAAGCTCCGGCGAAACGCGTTGGGGTGCGGGGCAGTGTTACCTGAGACCGGGCATGGTAACTTTAGGTGACTATCCTGGGGGATGGGCTCCCCATACTGCATATAGAGGCGGGTGAATGGGATAACTGCTGGGCTGATTGTGATGCCTATATATGCTGCAATTTCACTACATGGTTCTATTTTGTCTATTCAGCCTGCCTTTATGGATAGCCATCTTATTATCTAGCATTCGTTTTGAATACCATTTATGGGAATAGATCTCTGTATGTGTATTATGTGTCCAGCTAAAGTTATGGATTAACATCCAGGTTGTGATATGTGCAATATGACAAATGTGTAATAATATAATAATATATGTGATTTCATTTAAGCACTATAAATCAAGCACTTTATCAAACTAATTGAATATAATCTTGTGGTGGGATACGTGCAATATGATTAATGTGCAATAAGACAATATATCGGATTGACAATTAACCACTATAATCAAGCACTTTATCCAAATATGCTGCTGTGTACACAAATATACTGAGGTTGTGCAATAAGACTGTACATATGCTTGGCGATTTAGCACTATAATCAAGCACTTTATCTAAATATACTGCTATATACACATATGTACTGAGGCTGTTCCCTTGAATGATTGTACGGTTTTTCATTATACGTAATTTTTCCCTTTGATTACTGCCGGGATCTTTGGTCACACTGTCCTTTGCTTTTTTGTTTACCCAAAAGTACATTTTGTTTTTATGCTGCACTTTCTGCACTGTGTGTATCCATAAAAATATAAAAAAATGATTATGTGAATAAAGTGATACATTGCATCCACTTGGAGAGTATTTTTTGATTATATGTAACTATGAGTCGGTTGTAGGATTATAGTAAGCTTTGGGACCATAGTCTATAAAATTATGTGAAAATGCAATATGGATCTGATGATTCTAATCTTTAGGTTTATGTTCATTAGCTAAGTCTAGAAAAGTGGCCAACATCATCACCTTCAGACATACCTTTTGAACAGAGCCAGTTGGGTTCCCCTAGCCTCAGGGCCAGTTTAGGCTCCTTTTTACCCTAGTGATCCTGACACACCCCGTGACAATAGTCATATAGCCAGGGGATTCAGCACACTATATACATCTATATTAAACATCTCTGCATTCAAATTGTAGCACCAAGAAGTAAAAGTTATGGAATTATATAAATCACAGGGTAGAGACATGTTAATGATAAAAAATGGAAACACATCTATCACAGCATCTCAATTCACTAAGTAATAAGCCTGAGTGCCCTGCACAGAAATTCCCAAGCTTGCACCCGTTAGCTTATATCATTGGGGTTAATAATGGTTGTCTAAGGATTGTCTTGCCAAGCTAAATACACTTAAGCAAATCACCAAGATCCACTGCTGGCAGCTTCCTTTGCAATTGCTGACCAGTGACATCTCAGATGTGCTCGATGGTAGAGTGTTTCTCAGACACTGGAGACTGCTCACAGTATCACTACATGCTACAGATGTTCCACTAACCTCACGTAATTGCTCTCAAAAGCTTTCATGGTGCAGAGCAAGATGGCAAAGGAGGTCTAACCTCTTCAGACATGAGTACTGCTTCTGCTTGTATGCAGTGATAGCCAGAGATTAGTCTGAAGTTCATGTGCCATGAAGAGGCCTTCACAAGTGAATGTCACACAACTCAAGCTCCCGGGATTATGGTGTGGAGTGGCATAATGTATGGTAGGCAGACCCCTTTATTTCCATTCCAGGTACATGACCAGCTCAGCGTTACATTGATTTGGTCATGGATCCAGTGGTAGACCAATTTTTCCAAAGTGTCCCAGTTTTATAGGAGCACTGTTAGTGGCAACCTGGCAACTATTAATAGTTCTTTCATGGACAAGCTTTGTGCAAGCCATTCGGTTCACAAGATCCTGCGGTTTTCTCTGGCCTTCACCCATTAAACCCTGTACAGGTATTTGGACTTGCAGAAGGGGCCTAGTAAAGGACCATTGAGTCATCTGCTGGGTGGTGGAGAAGGCTGACTGTAAAAAGGGTAATCATGCAAATGACAAATGTACCAAGACATTCTGGATAAAAATCTGCTGCAATCTAGCAGGATGATGAAGATGACACAAGGTTGGACATTTCAGCAAGACAATGATCTCACACACAGCAAAAGAAACTCAATTGATTTCAAAGAAAGAAAATAAAGGAAGGAACTAATACTTAGAGTTCATAGAAGAAGCCTACGGAGTTTTCAGGGTTTGAAGAGTGTTTGTGTGGAAGAATGGCCAAAATCGCACATGAGAAATGCATGCCACTAGTTTCTGCACACAGGAGGCATTTTAAAGATGTCCTTACCAACAAAGGCTTGTGCACTGAGTATTAAACATATTTCTGCAAGTGTGTGCAATACTTTTTCCTATGTCATTTTTCTTTATTACAAATCACAAAATTTATGGATATTAATGGTTTGAATGTTTTGCCTCTGTGGAGTGGATGGGTTGTTACTATAGATGAGCGGACTTGCAGAAAACTGGGACCTTTCGATCCCTGTTATCTTTTTTTCTTTTTTAATCCAGTTCTGATCCGGAATCTGGTACCCATATAAGTCTATGGGGATCAAAACCGGAGATTAAAGATGTTGGTAGAAGGAATAAAGAGATAGGAGTGCGCTTAATATGCTCACCGAGGATCTCTCATGGCGGCAAGCTATTTCCAGGTCGCACATTCACTTCTGGAGATGCTAATTAACTTTCATTGAACATGAACTGCTTTCCCCGTGTATGTAATTGGTTGCAGCGTGGCAGCATGTCAGCTGACTGCTTCCATTCACAGGAGCTATGCTCATTTATATCATAGGCTGGGAACACACTGGCATATGGCATCCGATGCTAGAGCTAATGACTCTCGGGTCAGGTTCTGCTGCGAGCATGGTCCAAGTGTCATGTGACCGTGACCCGATCCTGTGATCGGAGCACAGCTGCGGAAGAGAGGGAGGGATTGATCTCCCCATCTCCTTCATTGTCAGCCTGTGCGTATATCGCACTGCACTTAAAATAAAATAAATAAATCTTTATTTTTATATAGCGCTAACATATTCCACAGCGCTTCACATACATCAGGAACACTGTCCCCATTGGGGCTCACAATCTAAATTCCCTATCTGTATGTCTTTGGAGTGTGGGAGGAACCCGGAGTACCCCCACGCAAACACGGGGAGAACATACAAACTCCTTACAGATGTTGTACTTGGTGGGATTCGAACCCAGAACCCCAGCGCTGCAAGGCTGCAGTGCTAACAACTGAGCCACCGTGCCGCCCATACCACTTGAATGTCATCCGAGAGCAGTCTGATGTTTCTCTCGCACCCATAGACTTGTGTGATAGGAGACTCGCAGACAATCGCAGCATGCTGCAATCTTTTCTTCAGTCCTCACTCGTGCGAGTCATACCTTAGTGTAACTCTACCCATACACTAAAAATAAATAAATAATTTTAAAAAATTGGCGTAGGGTCTCCACATATTTTGATACCCAGCACAGATAAAGCCCACAGCCACCAGCTGCAGCCCCCAGCCCTGCGCTTATCTTGGCTGTGTATCAAAATAAGAGGAACCATATGCAGCTTTTTTTTTTCTAATTTAATTATTTACATAACTAATTAAACAAAACAGCGTGCAGTCCCCCCCCAATTTTGATACCCAGTCAAGATAAAGCCGACAGCTGGAGGCTGGTATTCTTACAATCGACAGGGCCATGGTTACTGGCCAACCCCCAGCCTACAAAAGGCAACCTGCAGCCGCACAGGATTGTCACATTCATTAGATATGACAAGCCTGGTACTTTCCCCATCTCTTCCTGTTGCCCTGGTGCCTTGGTAATCAGGGTAATAAGGGGTTAATAACAGCCCACAGCTGCTACTAAACCCTAGATTAGTGATGGCAGGCATTTATAAGACACCCCCATCACTAATCTGTAAGAAAAAGTAAATGAACACAGACACCGAATAAATCCTTTATTTGGAATAAAATACAAAAAACAGCCTCTTTCACCACTTTATTAACCCCCTAAACACCCCTGCAGGTCTGACGTAATCCACATGAGGTTCCACAGTATTTCCAGCTCTGGTACATCTCAGTCACAGTGAGTGGCCATAGAGCATGGATGCCTGCTGGGAGCTCTAGAGAATGAATGAGCCATGGTGAGCGATGACTGGTTGCAAGCAGATGCTGTCACTCAGACTTGGGGCATGTCTGACTGCAACTGTGATGCCCTGGACTAGCCAGGTAGTCACAGACATAACAACACACACACCCCCTCCCCTGGATAGTTAACACCAGTCAAACAAAACCTTTGTTGCCTCCCTCCAGGGTCCGATGTCCACACCAGGTGGGGCAGAGCCAGGCGGTTGGCCCCACCCACCGAGGAGTTCACAGGCCTGGAGGCGGGAAAAGAGACAGATTCGTTTTGGAGGTTAAAGTGAGAGGACAGAAACTGTTAGTGTCTGGGTAGGAGCCCAGGCACTGTCAGCAAGGTCGGCAGACGGTGGTGGCCGTCTGCAGGAGTTAGTGGACCTATGCGGAACCATAGGACCGGGGTTGGGCGGTGGCCCGCCGGTACCGAACCGGGGAGCGGAGTGAAGCTAAGCACAAAGGCAGGGCCATCGGACCCCGACTAGGCTAGGAGCCGCCGACAACGGTCAAATCCGAGAGTGACTGGAACCCCAGGGAATTCCTAACACCCAAGACCCGACAGAAGGCAACAGTCCACACAGTGAGGATAAAAAGCCACCGCCATAGGCTAGAAATCCAAGGGCCAGCGCCTGCGGGCAAAACTGGCTCCTTTGGTACCTATACGCCGGGGAGCGGACTACCGTTGGGAAACCATCAGAGTCAACACATTCTACACAGGTGCAGGGAAAGACAGCCACCATCAACCTGTCCGGGGAGAGCAAAGACACTGCAGCCGGCTGCGGGACCCGTCCATCCAGCCGTTTGGTTTACCAGAGACTCTGTGAATTTGTGCCTGAGTGAGTACCACAGTCCCATCCGGCACCACGCCGCGCTTCCCCTGCAACCCTGCACCCCAGCCATCCTGCCTCCCCATACCGCCACCGGGCCCCGGGATCACCAACCCCTACCCACGGAGGGGACAACATCCTAGCTGCTCCCTACCATCGCTCCCGGGATCCCCGTCACCAGCAGCGGTGGTGCCCTTTATCACCACGACCCGTGGGTGGCGTCACGAACTATCTCCCAAAACAAACCACCCCCTTTTCACTCGTGGGCGAGGAGCGCTGCTCGAGTCCCCGGGTCCGGCCCACCGCTCGAGCCACCGAGCAGCAGCAGAAGCCCCGGATCCGAGCGTAGCGAGCGCGGCCCCTCCGCCCACGACAACTTGGCGCTGTGAACAGGATTAGAACCAATCTACCTACCGGTAGAAGTGCGCCTTGCAGTCCCCGCCGGCGGTGTAAGGCCGAAAAATTTGAAGTTCCGCCATCTTTGGCGCGAAGATTTCCCGCTCGAGCGTCTTCCCTGAGCAGGGAAGGCGCGAAATTGAAGCCCCGAGCCCAGCAGAAGGAAGTGCTAGAAAGAACCAAGGGGGGCGGGTGCAGGTGTACCTGATGTAACCGAAGGTATAAAGAGCAGGGACGCCAGGACTCTGCTACACATCCGGTTCCTGGAAGCACAAGTGCCAGTATGTCCATCCCGTCCGGCAATGCTGAGATCCCAGAGCCCACGCCAGGAACAGCGGCGTGGGTGGAGGCTCGGACCGCGCAAATGTGCTGCCGCTTGCAGGCCCAAGTCCGATTCCTAATGGAGAGATGGGTGGCCGAAATGGAGGAAGTAGCGGCAGCCGTGCGGAGACGCGAGGTGGAGACAGAGCTGGAGGAGCGGGTAAGCGACCCACGCCCCTGTGTCCTTGAAGGACCGCGGTCGCTGCAGCTGAGGGGCCCGGTCTGCGTCCGTTCACCCTGCTCCCTGCTGCCTCCCCCGCCATCTGCACCAGTTGTTGCTGCCCCGCCACTAGGCCCGCTGCCCCCAACACCGGTAGTGGAGTTCAGCCCGTCCGCCCTGGAGGACCAGCCTGTAGGCGTTGCCCGTGAACGACCCGCACTGCTCCCGCTGCCATGGAAGATCCCGCGGGAGGTGCCCGTCCGCGAAAAGAAGCCGTCGGCCCCGGAAGTGGCCGCACCCACGAATGTCCCGATTCCGGCAGTCCGTCCGGCTACAAAAGAAGTGGAAGCCACGGGCAGGAAGGCCCAGCAGGTGAGGCATGTTGTCCCTAAACCCCACGCCTCGGCTGAGGTTGCGCCGGGTCGCCACTGCAAGGCAGCATCCCAGGCCACGTCAGCGCAGGACCCCCCAAGGAGGATACCGGTCGTGGCCGATGTAGGGGAGGTCCATCGGGGCCCGACCCGTGCGCAGGAGCACGCAAACGCCCCCTACTGGGACAGGGAGCCGAACTCGCTGGGCCGTGAGATTGCCGCCCGAGACCAGTAGAGGTCCGAAGTGCTGGCTCGCACCATAAGAGAAAAAGACAATCTGCGCAATGCCACTTTCCGGGTGCGGGGCCCGATCTACGAGGGCCAGGTCAGGCGGTTTGACCCTCAGCGGGGATATGGCTTCGTCTATGAACCGGGCCTGGAGGCCGAGATATTTGTGGCTCGCCGAGATGTAAACTCCCATCTGCCAACGGGCCACCCTGGTCGTGACCTGCAACCAGGCGACCTGGTAACTTACACCCGTCATTGCGGGGAGAGGGGCTGGTTTGCCCAAGATGTGAAGCAGAGGGAAGGCCGTGGTGTCCAGATGTGGTCCTAGTCCCCTCCCCCACCGTGCCGTCCGGATGTCGAGTTGGAGGAGGCGTATGAGGAAGGCGACCTCAAATAATGGCAGCTGTCCACCGTTGCAACCCAGTTGTCCCCGTTGGGACCCTCAGCACCTTGTTTTGTTTGAATGAATGAACACCAATGATCCGAATGACTTACCTGATTTATACCGTCCGTAAAAGGAGAAAGTTGTCCCCGTTGGGACTATCAGTATGTTTCTTCCTTTTCTGCCGTACTACTACTTCGAAACAGCCCACATGAGAAACTACTCATGAACAAGGCCAAGAACTTGCAGGCCAACCACGAACTTGTGGTCTTGTAAATAATTTGTGGGCTGTATTCCTTTGCTGCCTCCGGAGAGGCAGATTGGAGGAAGGACCCGCAGCAGAGAAGGCTGGGGTTCGGCCACCACTGGGACCGGTTGCCATCCTCCGGGGGTCAGAGGTCCCCCTGGACGTGGGGTCCCCTGAAATGACAGCCGGGTGCGAGACACCGTACCCGTTCCCGCTCGGGTAACCTGGACCAAGACTGGGGTAAAGGGGTGCTGCCCGTTTCTTAGGGGCAGCATCAAGGTGTAGGTTGCTTGGGTGGGGAAGCGGAAGAACATGAACCAGTCCGTTATTAATAAAGATGTTTTTATGCCGTTAAGTAACGTTAAAGTGCCAAGTCTCCCGTAAGGGAAGAATGAAAAAAATGCTTATGTTTAATGTTTCCCATGTTAAATTTCTATTTTTGCAGAAATAAAACTGGTGATGGACGGGCAGCCCGCGGACGGTCTGCATTTCACCAAGGGGGAATGTGACGCCCTGGACTAGCCACAACACGACAACGGTCATATCCGAGAGTGACTGGAACCCCAGGGAATTCCTAACACCCAAGACCCGACAGAAGGCAACAGTCCACACAGTGAGGATAAAAAGCCACCGCCATAGGCTAGAAATCCAAGGGCCAGCACCTGCGGGCAAAATGGGCTCCTTCGGTACCTATACGCTGGGGAGCGGACTACCGTTGGGAAACCATCGGAGTCAACACATTCTACACAGTTGCAGGGAAAGACAGCCACCATCAACCTGTCCAGGGAGAGCAAAGACACTGCAGCCGGCTGCGGGACCTGTCCATCCAGCCGTTTGGTTTACCAGAGACTCTGTGAATTTGTGCCTGAGTGAGTACCACAGTGCCATCCGGCACCACGCCGCGCTTCCCCTGCAACCCTGCACCCCAGCCATCCTGCCTCCCCATACCGCCACCGGGTCCCGGGATCACCAACCCCTACCCACGGAGGGGACAACATTCTAGCTGCTCCCTACCATTGCTCCCGGGATCCCCGTCACCAGCAGCGGTGGTGCCCTTTATCACCACGACCCGTGGGTGGCGTCACGAACTATCTCCCAAAACAAACCACCCCCTTTTCACTTGTGGGCGAGGAGCGCTGCTCGAGTCCCTGGGTCCGGCCCACCGCTCGAGCCACCAAGCAGCAGCAGAAGCCCCGGACCCGAGCGTAGCGAGCGCGGCCCCTCCGCCCGCGACACAACCAATCACAGACGTCAGTATGGCCAGTGGGCAGGGAAAGCAGTGCATATTTGATGAGCAATGATGAGCGGCACGGGAAGTGAAGGACAGGCCACAGGAGTTTATAACCACACCGGGGCCTAGGTAAGTATGAAGCGCTCACTTCATTCTTGTTTTCTTTATTTTTCCTGTATTGTTTTTTTAATTTCTCGAGTGGCGGATTTGGATTAAACAGACAGAATCCTGGACCTTACAGAACGAGCACTTAAGTGGAAGTCTGTGGGGAACTCGAGCCAAACTTGATCCGATGTTCTTACGACAATACTGAAGTCATGGCTTTTTCACCTTTCTTTGGGCCACCATTCCAGAATTGTGCAATGTGTGTTGCATGATGCTTGCATAGGCATATGTAATTTCACTATTATGAAGCATACGAGCCACTTCCACTTATGAGCTAACTTGTTAACTCTGATATTTCGCCTGGATGTCCACCTCTTGATTTTTTTTTTCAATGGATGGATGGACTTCATTTCATATTCTTTGAACTGTTATGGTAATCACATAACGTAGTTTGGCTGAGACACCGCTATCGATGACCTGGATAATACTGTTTCTCTTTTCTTGGGAAATCTACTTCATGGCTGCTCCTCAATTTGAACCAGTGACCTTTCACTTGGGAATCAACCTAGTAACAGACTGAGCTATTAAGGAATGTGAGAACAGGTTGTAGTTTGTGGTATAAGGAAGAAGAAGATTTTTCCACCACTGCGAGCAAAACAGTAAGGGCTCATGCGCACGTAACTGCTGAATATTCTGCAGCGATTTGACTGCACATGTGCGCTTCAAATCGCTGCAGAAACACTGCCTAATAAATGCAGTATTTTTGTTAAAAAAAGCTGATTTCATGCGCTATGGTTGCTGCCCCCACCATAGGCAGAGTGGGAGCTGCATCCAGAACGCACAAATAATTGACATGCTGCTTTTATGAACGCATGGATTTGGGTCAAAATTTTAGCACCCAAATCGCTGCGTTCAAAAAAGCAACGTGCGCACGTATCATGCACAATCTACATAGATTATGCAGGGGACGAAGGACGCATGCAATTACGCAACGTGCGCACGAGCCCTAACAGTACAGTGACATGACAAGAATCTGCATAACTAATCATATTCTAAATAGCTGCAAGTCTAATTTATCTATGAGATCAAGATAATGGTCTATAAAATTATGGTACTTTCATCTTTGAAGCTGTAGTGGATGTTAAAATATGGAGCCTGAAAATCAAAATTGCAATACATTATCATTACATTACCCTTTTGCTAGTTAGTGTAAATTCAATGTTTATGAGTGCAGCTGTAGTTTTTTTTTTTCGTTATATTGACTAGTTGTCTCAGCTTCTATCTGTTTTATATATTTTTAGGACTTATCAGGTGTTTTTTTTGTGCTTTCATTCAAATGCCAAACTACTAAAAAGCTACCAATTTGCTGGTGTATCTGTATTGTGGTTTCTACTTAGGCCTAAGCCACACGGCGAGGAAATCGGTGCGAGTGGAGTGCGATAAAACATCGCATTCCATTCGGACCAATATTAGCCTGTGTGTCAGCGCACATGAGCGATTATTTTCTTAGCCCTAATTGGACCGAGAAAACAATCGCAGCATGCTGCAACTGTAATGAAAGACTCTTTCTCTCGCACCCAGTCAAGTGTATGGGGCGAGAGAAAAATCGCACTGCACTCGCCGTACACCGGTATACCGCGCGTGCAGAGCAAGAATGGCAATAGCCGGCTACAGGGGAGAGAGGGAGAGAAATCCCTCCCTCCCCTCCGCAGCACCGGCCCGCCCCTCCGCAGCACCGGCCTGATCCTCCGCAGAGCCGGCCTGCCCCTCCGCAGAGCCGGCCCGCCCTCACAGCTGAGGTCCGCTCGCACAGTCGGACCTCGGTTGCAGGAACACTAGCATGACACTCAGCTCTGCTGTGCTGCCAGCGTGAGCCGAGTGTCATGTGAACATTGCACTAGTGCCCCGTGAGGCCCCAGCCTAAATATGTAGCTGGATAGCTTCAAAACACGTTGAATAAACTGCATTTCCTCTACTTGTGTGTGTTGGACTTCTTTCCACAGAATATCTTCTACAGCAGACCAGAACAATCACACATTTATCTGGTTGTACACTAATAATGAGAAATTACACAGAGAAAAAATATTGAACACCTAAAAAAAGAGAGGTGCAAAAAGCCATGGATAGTCATGACACCAGCTGAAATCTATCAGTAGTTAGAGAGCAATCCTGCCTCTTAGTGAAAAATAATATCAGCTGGCTCAACTCATGGGCTATAAAAAGTTGTCTCTACCAAGGAATCACACAAGAAACATAGCATGTTGGGTAAAACCAGTGAGCATTCTTAAGACCTTTGCAACCTTATTGTTGCAAAACATACTGCTGGCATTGGTTACAAAGAATTTCTAAACTACTAAAGGTTCCAGTGAGCACTGTTGGGACCATAATCCAGAAGTGAAAAAATATAATTTCACAATAAACTGGCCACGGCCAGATACTCCCACAAGATTTGAGACAGAGGAGTGAAAAGAATTATCAGAAGAGTTGTTCAAGAGCTAAGGACTAGCTGTGGAGAGCTACAGAAAGACCTGGAGTCAACAGGTGCAATTATTTCAAAGAAAAAAATAAATAATGCAAAATCCATGGACTGTATACATGCTCACCACGCAAGACTCCATTGCTGAACAAAAAGCATGTTCAAAGGCGTCTAAAGTTTCAACAACATTTAGACAAGCCTCTGAAATATTGGGAGAATATAGTCTGGTCAGATTAGAACAAAATTTAACTCTTTGGATGCCATAATACACACCATGTTTACAGGACAAAGGGCACTCCATATCACCTAAAAAAAACTGTGAACTTTTGAGGTGGGAACATCATGGTTTTAGGCTGTTTTTCAGCATACGACACTGGCAAACTTGATATAATTAAAGAATGATAAATAGACAAATGTACCAAGACATTCTTGATACAAATATGCTGCAGTCTACAGGATGATGAAGATAACATGAAGGTGGACATTTCAGCAAGACAATGATCCCAAACACACAGCCAAGGAAACTCTCAACATGGCTACGGCATTACTGTCACTGGCAGGCAATCCTTGCATGTTTACTGGCTGAAAGACAGCAGCAAAACATTTGGGGCAAGGATTTAAGTATGGAGCTAGAGCACCCCCAATACGCGGCCAAGTATTGAGTATGTGCAGCGCCCCATGGTGCTTGCGTTTTAACCTACTCATTGCCGGGCCGTGGATGCAGATCCTCTGTGATGTCACGGGGTGGCCTGGCCCGGTTCCGTTACCCAGAGGTGTACAGGAGGGGATTAAAGACGGTGGATGGGAGACATGATGGAGGATGGAGGTGGTAGTGACGGTTAGGAACGTCTTTTATGATCGTGATGCCACCTGTGCTCTCCGGGGCTGATGGTGAAGGTCGCAGCTGGGATGGTATTACTCCCCACAGGTGGAGCGGGATTACCCCGGGGAGGATGATGGAGAATGGACGGGGGTGGTGGTAGTCCCCATTGGTGCCGCAGTGCTGGGCAATGGCGACGGCAAATGAGAGGCAGAGGCTGGGGCTGTGGTTCCAGGTCTTTTACTCACTGATAGTTCTGGCGCTGCCCCAGAGTACCAATCTCTGCCACGATAGGCTCCACCCGATCTCGGATAGTCGGCGGTCACCACCGGTGCCCGTGAAAGTCTTTCTAGTGAAGTGTGCCTCGGTTGCTATCCGGAACCCGGGACGAGCCTCCAGCTCCAAGCCATTGGTCCCACGAAAAGAGAGAAACACTAAACTCCTGTTGTCCATGTGAGATGTTATCCCAAGCTGTGCCCGGGAAGGTCTGCTCCAGTGTGATGGTTGCGCCCACTTCTACACCAAGTGGTGCCCACCCTCAGTGGTTGTCCTAGCGACTGGGGAAGTCCCATGCTTTGTGATAGCTAACCACCCTGACTGCCCTAGTCCAACCACCTGTGGGAAGGCACCTTACTGTTGTTTTTGTGTATTTTGTGAAGGGACCGGCAGTTAACCCCCTCCTGACCCCGGATAGATATTACCCCTTGAAAATGGTGTAATACCCTGTGGTGCCTGAAGCCCAGGGGCGCCACACATGCCCAAACACACCGATGCACAATCAAGCAATGAACAGTGCTGAGCACGCTTGCTCAACACTTGATGACATTTGGTGAAAAATTCATGTCAATAGCATCTTTAGAAATATATTTACCTTGAAAATTGGTGACGTGGTCAATACCTATTTCACTTGATGTATATTTGTTTATTTACAAACATCCTGGATTTTTTATTCGATCTTCTACTTCAAAAAGAGTTCTGTGAGGCTGTTAGACAGCTCATAATTTATTAATTTCTGTTTTAGAGACAAACAGTATGCTTACAGAATTGTTTGCTGAAAAAATAAAATTGAGCTTGAGGTGAGCATGAAATATTATTTTGGAATCAGTGTTCAGACCACATTGACAAACATTCACAAACAAATCTCATCAAAATAGGAATTCAGAGGCGATCCATTAGTCTTTTGTTGCTCAAGTATTTTATTTATGTTGTGGGGCAGAAAATGTTTCAGCGTTCCTGCCGTCGATTGTTAAGTGGCTTAATTCTGGAAGATGTTTATAAATTCGCGTCCAGATGCGCAACAAAGTTTCAACATAGAATTGCCTGTTACTTGTTCAGTGAAGGTTTAACAGCTTGGTACATACCTCACTGCCGGCTCCATGTGTTCCTATTCAGCATTGCTTTTATGTTTGCTGATACATTAACTACCATGCACTCTGTTCTGGAAAAGTACAGTACTATATGCATCTTTACACAGAACCTTCTGCAATTTATCTTGACTCGAAATTGTTATAAATTCAGGGTTGCAAATATTCTGAAAAACATGCATTTTTTTGCACGAGGATGAAGAAGCAACACTTCACTTCTCAAGGCATTGCAGCTAAGGCTGCTTTCACGCTTGCGTTGGACGGCGCCCACACACAGTCCCTCTATATACAGTATGTGCGCACACACAGTCCCTCTATATACAGTATGAGCCCACACACAGTCCCTCTATATACAGTATGAGCCCACACACAGTCCCTCTATATACAGTATGAGCCCACACAGTCCCTCTATATACAGTATGAGCCCACACACAGTCCCTCTATATACAGTATGCGCCCACACACAGTCCCACTATATACAGTATGAGCCCACACAGTCCCTCTATATACAGTATGAGCCCACACACAATCCCTCTATATACAGTATGAGCCCACACACAGTCCCTCTATATACAGTATGAGCCCACACACAGTCCCTCTATATACAGTATGAGCCCACACACAGACCCTCTATATACAGTATGAGCCCACACACAGTCCCTCTATATACAGTATGAGCCCACACACAGTCCCTCTATATACAGTATGAGCCCACACACAGTCCCTCTATATACAGTATGAGCGCACACACAGTCCCTCTATATATAGTATGAGCCCACACACAGTCCCTCTATATATAGTATGAGCCCACACACAGACCCTCTATATACAGTATGAGCCCACACACAGTCCCTCTATATACAGTATGAGCCCACACACAGTCCCTCTATATACAGTATGAGCCCACACACAGTCCCTCTATATACAGTATGAGCCCACACACAGTCCCCCTATATACAGTATGAGCCCACACACAGTCCCTCTATATACAGTATGAGCCCACACACAGACCCTCTATATACAGTATGAGCCCACACACAGTCCCTCTATATACAGTATGAGCCCACACACAGTCCCTCTATATACAGTATGAGCCCACACACAGACCCTCTATATACAGTATGAGCCCACACACAGTCCCTCTATATACAGTATGAGCCCACACACAGTCCCTCTATATACAGTATGAGCCCACACACAGTCCCACTATATACAGTATGAGCCCACACAGAGTCCCTCTATATACAGTATGAGCCCACACACAGTCCCTCTATATATAGTATGAGCCCACACAGTCCCTCTATATATAGTATGAGCCCACACACAGTCCCTCTATATACAGTATGAGCCCACACAGTCCCTCTATATACAGTATGAGCCCACACAGTCCCTCTATATACAGTATGAGCCCACACAGTCCCTCTATATATAGTATGAGCCCACACACAGTCACTCTATATACAGTATGAGCCCACACAGTCCCTCTATATACAGTATGAGCCCACACAGTCCCTCTATATACAGTATGAGCCCACACAGTCCCTCTATATACAGTATGAGCCCACACAGTCCCTCTATATACAGTATGAGTCCACACACAGTCCCTCTATATACAGTATGAGCCCACACACAGTCCCTCTATATACAGTATGAGCACACACACAGTCCCTCTATATACGGTATGAGCCCACACACAGTCCCTCTATATACAGTATTAGCCAACACACAGACCCTCTATATACAGTATCAGACCACAGACAGTCCCTCTATATACAGTATTAGCCCACACACAGTCCCTCTGTATACAGTATGAGCCCACACAGAGTCCCTCTATATACAGTATTAGCCCACACACAGTCCCTCTATATACAGTATTAGCCCACACACAGACCTTCTATATACAGTATGAGCCCACACACAGTCCCTCTATATACAGTATGAGCCCACACACAGTCCCTCTATATACAGTATGAGCCCACACAGTCCCTCTATATACAGTATGAGCCCACACAGTCCCTCTATATACAGTATGAGCCCACACACAGTCCCTCTATATACAGTATGCGCCCACACACAGTCCCTCTATATACAGTATGCGCCCACACACAGTCCCACTATATACAGTATGAGCCCACACAGTCCCTCTATATACAGTATGAGCCCACACACAATCCCTCTATATACAGTATGAGCCCACACACAGTCCCTCTATATACAGTATGAGCCCACACAGTCCCTCTATATACAGTATGAGCCCACACACAGTCCCTCTATATACAGTATGCGCCCACACACAGTCCCTCTATATACAGTATGCGCCCACACACAGTCCCACTATATACAGTATGAGCCCACACAGTCCCTCTATATACAGTATGAGCCCACACACAGTCCCTCTATATACAGTATGAGCCCACACAGTCCCTCTATATACAGTATGAGCCCACACGCAGTCCCTCTATATACAGTATGAGCCCACACACAGTCCCTCTATATACAGTATGAGCCCACACACAGTCCCTCTATATACAGTATGAGCCCACACGCAGTCCCTCTATATACGGTATGAGCCCACACACAGTCCCTCTATATACAGTATTAGCCAACACACATACCCTCTATATACAGTATCAGACCACAGACAGTCCCTCTATATACAGTATGAGCCCACACACAGTCACTCTATATACAGTATGAGCCCACACAGTCCCTCTATATACAGTATGAGCCCACACACAGTCCCTCTATATACAGTATTAGCCCACACACAGTCCCTCTATATACAGTATTAGCCCACACACAGTCCCTCTATATACAGAATGAGCCCTCACAAAGCTCCCTATATACAGGCACATAGAAATTACATTATGTTACAAATGAATTGAAGCTGGGTGGGGGGATGTCTTATTCCGGAAACATATGTACATATATGTGACCTTTTTCATTTTCAGGGGCGCAGTAATCAGTTTGGCAAAGTTTGAAATGACAGCGTCTCGGCGTTAGGACATCGACATGATAGTTTGACAAGTTGTAGAAGAAAAAAGCTGTAATCAGACGAGACATCTGTGGTAAGTTACTGGATATAAAAATGTAGCGTTTATAGGCATACTGTATAGGTGTATGTTTATACAGACTCACTGGCGGTACTAACCGACCACCAAGTAGTAACCCTCTAGCGATCGACAGTCATTTACTATGATATGTCTGTTCAAACAGGCTATTAAAGGGGTGGTCCGAAACAACATTTTATTTTCATCCTAAACTATCTATTTAATGTCATAACCTCATCTTTTTTTTCTAATTTATTTTAATTAATAATACCTTATTCTTCCCTCACGGCTTTATTTTTTCTATACTGTTGATGGATTTTTTGAGAATCCCAAAATCTTTGCCACGGGAGTCAGGTCACTGAAACAAAAGGGACCTTTTAGTCAAAGACCCGGAGGCAGGCAATAAGAAAGTCTTCAGTTAGAAATTCTACAAGAAAACTGAGGATTAGATCAGCATCAAAGCGCCCTCACACTCATGCCATTAATTAGGGGTATAAAATCTGCACTCCAGGCTCTCTTTAATGTAACTGATCCTACCCTATATGGTATAAAGGAAAAGTCAGAATAGGTAATATAGTAAAAATATATCTACTAAATGTATGTTACCTATTTTATTTTTTTACATACTGTATTTTTATATTTTGTGTATACAGGTTCATAACTGATATAATGAGTTATGTTTGCTAACACTACACTATGTAAGTGCAAGTGTGCACAAAGCTGGAGTGTCGTCAACTGTGTGCTCAGCACTGTGCATTGTATTAGAGACGTATGCAGTGTTTGTGCTTCTCACCTGCTCTGCTTATTTTGCTGACCTTTAAGAAGCTTTTAATATTTTGTACAGACATTGAACAAACATGCAGACTCTGCTTCCTTTTCATTGCGTCAGAGCTCATGCACAGAAGGATCCTAACCCGCTGTGGACTCATCCTGCACCTCTGTGTGTTTCGATGGCAAACAATAAGTAATTTCCTTCAAGAAAAAAAAAGAAATGTTCCAATACTTTCATGTCAGAGCGCTTATTAATTACCTGGGCCTTGTGTATGAGCCTTATAAGTATCTGCACACATCTTTTTCATGTGGATTATGTCTTAAATCATGTAAGATGAGATCCAGCGCAGGAAAGAAGGCACTCGTCTATATAAATTTCCATAAGGTTTATTCCATGTGCACACGTGTGAAGGTAGGTACAGACAGCCCCTAGGCAGGGGAAAAATGACTAGTGACGCGTTTCAATCGTATTACACGGTCTTAGTCATGTCAACATTAGACATCAGTAAGGGGGCTTTACACGCTACGACATCGCTAATGCGAAGTCGTTGGGGTCACGGAATTGGTGACGCACATCCGGCCGCATTAGCGATGCCGTTGCGTGTGACACCTATGAGCGATTTTGCATCGTTGCAAAAACGTGCAAAATCGCTCATCGGTGACATGGGGGTCCATTCTCAAATATCGTTACTGCAGCAGTAACGATGTTGTTCCTCGTTCCTGCGGCAGCACACATCGCTCCGTGTGACACCACAGGAACGAGGAAGCTCTCCTTACTTGCCTCCCGGCCGCTATACGGAAGGAAGGAGGTGGGCGGGATGTTCGTCCCCCTCATCTCCGCCCCTCCGCTTCTATTGGGCGGCGGTTCAGTGACGCAGCTGTGATGTCGCTGTGACGCTGAACGAACCGCCCCCTTAGAAAGGAGGCGGTTTGCCGGTCACAGCGACGTCGCCGGGCAGGTAAGTACGTGTGACAGGTCTGGGAGATGTTGTGCGGCACGGGCAGCGATTAGCCCGTGTCGCACAACAGATGGGGGCGGGTACCCATGCTAGCGATATCGGGACCGATAACGCAGCGTGTAAAGCGGCCTTTAGACCGTGTAATACGGTTGAAACGCGTCGCTAGTCATTTTTCTACTGCAATGGGGCTGTCTGTACCTACCTTCACACGTGTGCACATGGAATAAACCATATGAAAATTTATATTGAAGAGTGCCTTCTTTCCTGCGCTGGATCTCATCTTACATGCTTGCAGCTGCCCGGCCGATTGTCCGTGCTGCAGAGAGAGGGCCTGGAGACTTGGAGTGGGTGAGCTGAATTCCTTTGTCATTCATTATGTCTTAAATCCACCTGAAAATCATTCCACCTCTGCCGCAAGCCCACATTAAAGGCAGGGAAACAACTTATCATGTACATAGTACGTCATAAGTCGTTAAGGGGTTAAAGAGGACCTTTCACCATTTGGAGCATGTTCAATTGGCCACATCATGATATACAAGGAAAGTCGGCGAAGGATATTCATGGGGATATGTCACAGACATTGGGGGAGCAATGCCCTTCATTCCACAGTTAAGAACTGGGTTGCCAAATTTAAAATGGGCCACTTCAGCACCAATGATGAGCAACGTCGTTGTCAACCGAGAGTTGTTGTTGTTCCAGAGATCGTCGATGCTGTGCAGAACCTCATACTGGAGAATCAACAAATTTCAGCTAAAACAATAGCAGACATCATGGGGATTTCCCGTGGACATTTTTGTGTCATTATCCATGAACATTTGGACATGAGAAAGCTATCTGCAAAGTGAATCCCCAAATGTTGACAACAGATCAGGGAAGCATGCGAGTGAAAACTTCCCGGTCCATTTGTCAGAGTTTCCAGACTAATACGAACTTCCTGGATCGAGTGATCACTATGGATGAGACCTGGATTTATTTGTATGACCTGAAAAAAAGGAGCAGTCAAAACAGTGGAGGTACAGTGGTTCTCCTCATCCAAAGGTGTTCAGGGTGCAAAAATCAGCCACTGAGGTGATGGTGTCTGTGTTCTGGAATAAGGACGGTGTGCTGCTAGTGGACTACCTTTAAAAGGGTTCCACCATCAATGCAAGATATTACATTGAACTTGTGGACCACTTGAAGGCAGCTCTGAAGGCCAAAAGGTGCGGCAAGCTGTCCAAAGGAATCTTGTTCCTGCAAGACAACGCCTCCACTCACACTGCACAAGCGACTGTGACGCCCTGGCCTATCAGGTCGTCACAGGGTATTGTGCAATCTACCCTTCTGCACAGTATTCACCCTCCTTGGTTATGGATCCTGGCCCTTTGATGTTGCTAACAGCTTAGCCAATCAAAAGCCTAGGAACACTTCCCACTTTAACCTACCAGACACACCATTAGGGGGCCTGAAGGGAATAGAGCTGCCCACATGGGGGGGTTGGTAAGGGGAGAGTGAGGACAGTGACAGTTGAGCAGTGGAGTTGAGCAGAGGAGTGGAGGTGAAGTGACTCTCTGGGAGGGAGAGGTCATGGAGCATGGCTCCTGAGTACTAGGTGGCCTGACGTTGGTCTGGGCCTGGTAGGAGCTGGAACCCCGGTCGCAGGGGACAGTGTCAAGGGGCACGGACAGCCGAGGAGGGCGGCCGGCGGCCTTGAGCTATCACCAGGCAGGGGCCAGGGCACGACGGGGTACGTGGACCCCAGGCCGGAAAGTAGCTTCACGCGTTCCGGTAATTTACCCGACGGGGGTGAAGACTTCAAGAGTCATTCTCAACCCGCTCCAAAATCGGGGTACTAGTGCACCGATGGGATAGGACTTTCCCACTACAGACCAAAGAAATCCTGAGAGCAAGCTCACTCCATTAGCCATAAGGACAGGGCCACAGGCTAAAAGCAACACCGCGGATCTGGATCCGAGCAGCAGCAGTAGCCCGGCTGCTGGCACGGAGGCGGTACACGACCATGGCAAAACTGGCAGAGCTGGGCTTCCAGCTGGTTGACCATCCACTTTATTCACCAGATCTAGCTCCCTCCAAACCTGAAGAAACACCTCAAAGGTACCAAATGTCACACCCTTTCTGATGCCATGGCTGCTGTTGATGCCTGGTTTGAGGCACAACTGAAATCCTTCTTCTTGCTAGGCTTACAGAACTTGGAATTCTGATGTAAGAAATGTGTTGACATGCAGTGGAGAGTATGTGGAATAAATGTAAAGTTTCATCTTCCTATCTATTTCTTTTTGGGTAAAGCCAAAGACTTATCAGCAGCCCCTCGTAGTGACTGCAAAACTGAGTAAAATGTAGTAGTTTGTTTTTTTTGTATTTTTTGTTGTTTTTTTTTAAATTTCCCCTCACAGTTGCAGATACATTTGTCAGTAATGTTTTATATTAATTTATGGAATATTTACCTGGCTGTAACCAGAGATTTGTCTGTAGGATGTATTTCTTCCCCTGCATGAGGTTGACAAATCATAAGCAGGTGACTCGCCCACCCCAGGGCTATGGGACACCCGGTGCCGGGCCGGACTAGTCCGGAGGTAGTCAGTGGTGGCTGGGCCCGGCTCCGTGGCCCTGGTGGGTGTCAGTAGAATATGTGGCTTGCTGAATAATGGTTGTGTTCGTGACGCCACCTGTGGTATGCGGCTATTAAGCCGCCGCTGCTGTGTAAGGCCTCCGGGCTGATGATATGGCAGCAATGGTGGTACTGCTCCCCACAGGTGGAGCGATGCCCGGGGCACAGTTGGTGCTTGTGAATGTCTATGCAGCTGAAATAACAGAGACCACTCCAAGGGTGCAGTTCAAGTTCTTTACTCACAATTCTTGTCACAGTACTGTAGGGACCCTTGGACTACTGGGACCACTGTCAGGGACCTCCGCCGTTTCTGGGTGATTCTGAGAGTAAAAGCCGGTACCCTTCTCTTAGTGTCTCTTTCTTCTGCTGTCTTCCTTAGCCTTGCCTTTGATAGGATAAACCTGGCTTGGCCTCCACTACAGCCTCCAGGCTGGGGGGTCACCTGTCGGCTGATTACCCCTTTTCTGGAAGTTCTGCTATGGGTTCTGGCCCGGGGAGTTTACAACATTCCCTGGGCCTCGGTTTTTACTGTTTGGAGATGATCTTTGCACTCCTCCAGTCTCTAGGGACCGTCCCCTGTCGCAGCTTGATCCCTCCACCGATGTTATTGTGGACCAGGCCACCGTAGCTCTAAACTGCCCCGACAGCTATACAGACTACCCGTGGCCCTGCGACTCCTTCTGTCTTCTACGTGGTGTCACCTGGACCCTCCGAGTCCCAGGATCTTCACCAGGAAGCGTCTCCTTCTGTTTCTCTGCTCCTGTCTGACTTGGAGCTTTCTTTCTTTCCCTTCTCCTCCTTGCCTGCCTCCAGCAGGCCTCCTCCTCCCTCCTTTCTCTCGTTCTTCTTCTCCAACTACATGCTGGCTCCTCACTCTCCCACTCCCTGAGGTAGACTCACTAAACTTGACCTTCCTCTCTGTGTCTGCACTCTTGTGGCTCCTCCCACCTCCCCAATTGCCCTGTTCTACCCTATAGGAGCAGGGATGGGTCTTATGACCCCTCCCAGCATGCAGCATGGGAGGGTTGTCTGCCACTTTCCCTGGTCCCAGTGTGTTCCTAGCAATGGGTGTAGTGTGGATTTACCAGGGGACCGGAGTTCACTCTCTTCCTCTCTCAGAATGGGGCATCACACCGCTGGATGGGGTGCAATGACCTGTGGCGACGGAAGCCTCAGGGGCACCACACTCCCCCACAGCAAATCCCAGCACGTCCTCGGGCTGAAAAACAACAAAAACATGTGGAAGAACTGCAAAACATTTTTGTATGAATAACATAAAACAATAAAACATCTCTTCCCTTTATGGGAGGCATAGGTACTTAAACGTTGCAAACTTCTTATAAAGAAACTATGTGTGCACTTCCAGTTCATTGCACGATTTGGGCACATCCCCCATAATTCTGGTAGGGGGCACAACAGGTGCAACTATTTACATTTCTTGGCTACAACAAGTCCAGTAGCCTGGCAGTTCGTTTCCTTTCATACAACAATGGGGCAAATACTCAACCAGCCACTAAGTCCAGTGGCCTGGTTACACAGGACACATAAGACATCACATTCACCGGGGACCACATTCCAGTCTAGTGGCCCGGTACACATACACATGGGGGGTGACGTCTTCGAAAAGCATGAGGGGCAGTACAGCAGTAAAGGGTGTCATCTTCGAAAAGAACATTAGGGCAGAAACACAAGGGACATCTTCAAAAAGAATGAGGGGCAGACAGGGGCTATATACAGTTCAGCATCTCTTCTTCTTTACTCTTCATTGCTGGGGTCCCTCTTTGCAAGGGCCCTGGGCAGCATGTAGGCCATGGAGATCCTGGTCTGCGTTTCTTGCGTGGCTGTCGCAGGACCTCTGCTGAGTTCTGTGGCCTGGGTCTGCCTTGAGGTAGTGCTGCTGCTAGGGGAGAGGCTGCGTGCTTGCATCGTGCGGCGCAACTCTGGTTCTTCTGGGGCCGCTTCTTCCCTCAGGATTCGCACATGCAGCGCATACCACCCACGGTTCCCCATCAGCCGTGTGTACTCTACCACATCACCCAGCTTCGCATCTCTCCCTGGGTGGCCTCTGGGCAGGTGCTCCTCGATGTCTCGTCGGGCCACAAACACGTCCTTGCCCAGACCGGGCTCTCTGATGAAGCCCCAGCCGCCACCTTGTCGGAAGTCAACTACTAGGCCTCGTCTCACTGGGCCCTCGGATCCCTTCAGGGCCTTCCTGACCTGTTCTTTGGAGGCCAGATTAGCGGCTTCTTTGGCCTTCCGCCTCTCCTCCCGGAGTTCCCGCTCCCTCTGGTACTCTACCACCAGCCTCCGGCACGTTAGCTCGTTTGCCAGGGGGGGTCTCCTTGGGGAGCAGCGGCCGCTGCAGTCCCCCGCTTTCAATGGGCGCTGCGTCCCAATTCACTCCCGGGGATGCCATTCCCAGGAGGCTCACAGGGGGACTCGGCAGGGGACCCGCTAGCTGTTCGGGGTCCACCCCTCCCCAAGCTCCGTCTGTGGGGGTCTCAGGCAGGCCTCCGGTGCCCCACCGGGCGTCAGCGGGGCTGGCGGGGAAGGCCAGGGGGTCGGTTAAGGGGCTAGTCGGTGGCGTGTGGCGGGGCCATGGGTCCGGACTGGTCGGGGGTTCATGTTGCTCACCCTGCTGCTGCTCCACGGCATCCATCCACTGACCCAGGCCCTCCGGCACCAGCGGTGTTTCTCTCTGCCGGTCCGCTTCCACTTCCATGCTGCTCAGCCTCTGGGCCAGGACTCGCATCTCCTCCCGGAGCAGGTCCAGCTCAGGATCCATTCTTCCGGTCCCTGGTGCACCTTGCTGCAGCTCCTCCGCCATGCTACCGGCCTGGGGAATGCTGACTGGAACACTGCTCGGGTGCTCAACCACGCCACTCGGCTGCTCCCTTTCTCTTCTCGGAGGCGGGGCCGGAGGCTGCACTAGCATCTGGCGCCAGACTGGCGCCCAGCCCATCACGACCGGCATCACTCCGCTTGCGATAAGGTACATTTTCTTTATCTGCTGGTCTGGCATTTAGACTCTCTCTGCCAGCCGGCCAGCTTATCTAGTCGCCACTTCTTCTTCCTCCGCCTTCTATGGCGGGCACCGCTTCGCGCTCTTTTCTTGGACAAGGGGGCGGGGCTTCTCTTCGCGCCCTTTCTTCTTTCACGCCCCCCTTCTTCCCGCGCTCAGCGACTTCAATGGCGGCAGTTTCTCACAGTGAACACAGGCTATTTCACGATTCTTCAGGCGCACAGTACCCGGTGCGACCGGGCACGAAATCCTGTTCGTGACGCCAAAGTTGACTCGCCCACCCCAGGGCTATGGGACACCCGGTGCCGGGCCGGACTAGTCCGGAGGTAGTCAGTGGTGGCTGGGCCCGGCTCCGTGGCCCTGGTGGGTGTCAGTAGAATATGTGGCTTGCTGAATAATGGTTGTGTTCGTGACGCCACCTGTGGTATGCGGCTATTAAGCCGCCGCTGCTGTGTAAGGCCTCCGGGCTGATGATATGGCAGCAATGGTGGTACTGCTCTCCACAGGTGGAGCGATGCCCGGGGCACAGTTGGTGCTTGTGAATGTCTATGCAGCTGAAATAACAGAGACCACTCCAAGGGTGCAGTTCAAGTTCTTTACTCACAATTCTTGTCACAGTACTGTAGGGACCCTTGGACTACTGGGACCACTGTCAGGGACCTCCGCCGTTTCTGGGTGATTCTGAGAGTAAAAGCCGGTACCCTTCTCTTAGTGTCTCTTTCTTCTGCTGTCTTCCTTAGCCTTGCCTTTGATAGGATAAACCTGGCTTGGCCTCCACTACAGCCTCCAGGCTGGGGGGTCACCTGTCGGCTGATTACCCCTTTTCTGGAAGTTCTGCTATGGGTTCTGGCCCGGGGAGTTTACAACATTCCCTGGGCCTCGGTTTTTACTGTTTGGAGATGATCTTTGCACTCCTCCAGTCTCTAGGGACCGTCCCCTGTCGCAGCTTGATCCCTCCACCGATGTTATTGTGGACCAGGCCACCGTAGCTCTAAACTGCCCCGACAGCTATACAGACTACTCGTGGCCCTGCGACTCCTTCTGTCTTCTACGTGGTGTCACCTGGACCCTCCGAGTCCCAGGATCTTCACCAGGAAGCGTCTCCTTCTGTTTCTCTGCTCCTGTCTGACTTGGAGCTTTCTTTCTTTCTCTTCTCCTCCTTGCCTGCCTCCAGCAGGCCTCCTCCTCCCTCCTTTCTCTCGTTCTTCTTCTCCAACTACATGCTGGCTCCTCACTCTCCCACTCCCTGAGGTAGACTCACTAAACTTGACCTTCCTCTCTGTGTCTGCACTCTTGTGGCTCCTCCCACCTCCCCAATTGCCCTGTTCTACCCTATAGGAGCAGGGATGGGTCTTATGACCCCTCCCAGCATGCAGCATGGGAGGGTTGTCTGCCACTTTCCCTGGTCCCAGTGTGTTCCTAGCAATGGGTGTAGTGTGGATTTACCAGGGGACCGGAGTTCACTCTCTTCCTCTCTCAGAATGGGGCATCATACCGCTGGATGGGGTGCAATGACCTGTGGCGACGGAAGCCTCAGGGGCGCCACACAGGCAGCAGTGAAGAAAAGAATATGTTCTCCTCTAATCACTGATCTCTACAGTTGCTGTGTCGAGGTACAGCAAAGCTGAGTTATGTATCATTATTAACACTGCTAGATCTAATGTCACAGTGCTGGCAGCTCTGGCCCTCCCACAACTCTGACTGCCATGAGATAAAATCTGGCATTGTTTGGAATGATACATAACTCAGCTGTGCTGGATCTTCACAGCTGTGTAAGGAAGTGTAAGTGCCGTCCACGCTCTCCTTGAAGAAAATGTGATGTTCTGCAAAGCAATGCACTGTTTTAAATGTGGTTTTAGATGTTTGGTAAATGACATGTATTCGTCAGGCACATATATGGTTAATGGTTGAGGCGGACCCAGAGTGGGATGAAATATATGGGCAGAAAAGGGAGCTTTTTCCTGGTAGTTGTCAATTGGAACCCAGAGTTCAGTGGTGCAAGAGCGAAGATCTGATGATTAGGAGACTGCCATGTTACAGGGTGTGTGCGAAGAGGGAAGACATCTGATATGTCCTGACTGAGAAAATGCGCCGATATACGTAAGAGACTGCAATATTTGATAGACCGGAACATTTGATAAACCGGAATCCAGGCCAGGATGGCCGACTAAATGGTAGAGTAAATGGCCCATGTAAAGGGGGACAGAAAGAGAAGGACGGTTCAACAGGACGCTAGTGAACAGTTGACTACGGTGAAAAGGGACTCATATGTGTATATTGGAAGAAAGTTATGGTCGCCATATTGGGACACGAGTTCCCTTTAGGCGAGCTGAGGGTGCATCACAGCCAGGAGTCTGTGACCCTCTGAAAATTGATTTTTTGACTAGCAGTGAGGAGTTGTACTGACGTGACCTCTATATGGGAGACCACACAACTCATTGGTGAACTGAGAGTAGCTATGAGTGGCCATTGCGTCACACCTCAACCCATACATCCTTCACAGGGGAAAATGAGGTCTCTCAGAATTGATGGCTGAATAGTCATGGGATACAAGAGTATGAACTGCAAAGAGAATAGAATGTCCTTATATATAACTGAGAAGTGCCCATGCCTGCTTAGTGCAAATGAAACATTAATGAAGCATTGTACCTATTTTTTGATGTATATAGCTTCTACTGTGTTGAAGTTCAGTATAGAATGTATTTTTGGACTTTGGTCTACCTCAATTCAATGCAAACCATGTGGTCTATGCCTGCCATCACTAGTGGCAACATGTAATCTGCGGAGGCATATCACTCAGGTAACAACCACGACAAAGGCACACACACCTATTCAGGACCCCCATTTTCATGTAGCATGGTGGCACGTAAGACCAGTACCTTGCCCACAGCTACTGCGCCACTCCACATTACAAATGTAGAGTTTGCTGAGTGGATGAGGGCATGTTCTTATTCTCTCTTGTGTGTTGCTGTCTGCTTATGATTGGTCGATCTCATACAGAGGAAGAAGTACCTGCCCCAAAAGACAAGACAATAGTAACACCGAGTTTAACTGTTCATAAATGATAATCTAAACTTTATAAGCTAATAGCTTGCTGGACTTGACTTTGAAATAGCTACATGTTCACATATATATTTTTGGATCTGACATTTTGCTATCAGAATCTCTGTAATAATGGTTTTGTAATCTTTTTTAACCCGATGAGCATCAACTGCTCTTTTTCTGAGGTCCTCAAAAATCTCCTGTGTTTGAGCCGTCCACAAACATGGGTTGTGAAGACCAGAAGGTGATAGATCTCTATTCTTTTAAAGTCATAAGGTTGCCCCATTGATTGAAAGCGCAAAACTCCATTTTCACCTTTTAAATTATCAGCTAATCCTAAAGGTTCACATAATTTTGTCACTCACACATATGTGATATTGGATCATTTTTTTATTTGACTCTCCTTATCTACTTTTAGGACTTGTGTGATTGATTTATGTTGTTTTAGGTCAGAATTACGCAGAAATATGGAAATGATGAAGAATTTGCGAACTTTCAAGCCCAACTGTATAACTCTATCTTGAGCCTAGTTGACATGACCATTAGACCAGTTTCTTCCTTCACTAATGTTGTGGTGAGGATGGAGTATCACATTGCAAAGGTTCTCATCAACCAAGAATCAGAGGAAGGAGCAGAGGACAACTTGACCTGGATCCCATTGTAGGATCACGTTGCAGCTTTTATACTAATTATGTACTACATATTCTGCTAGCCTAAAATTGTGTAGTAAAGATATAAAAGATTTATGAGCTTCTACAATATCCCCTGACGCAGAATACTGCAGCGACTAATCTCCTAATCCTAGGAACACATGGGGTGTGTATTATGCATTAAACTCACTGAATATAATTCTATAATGGCAGTCATCATTTTACTGCTTTATTGATTACATAAAAGTCGCTTTCATTTAGGAAATATTAATACCATAAATTACCTGACTTTATACTTAGAGCGTCTGTATTTCAGAATCTGCTCATTAACACACTATTAATTTTATGTATATATCAGTAGTATTAAAAATATATATTATATCAGATGAAATAGCATAAAATGAATCTAAGTGGCTCTCACCACAGTGCTTAAATTCAGTTTATTTCCATGCATAACAAGCAGTGATACAGTACAGACCTCACACTAGGTGATGACCATTTGGCATAACTGAACATGTATTCTGGCCACTTTAGAGGCAGCTTGTCAAGTCCAGAAATAAAAGTACTATTTATGTGCAGATAATCTGTAAATTAAGAGGTAATTTATATATATATGTGTGCCGCCCCCACGCCAGCAGCCGGTGCTGCTCAGATCCGAATCCACGGTACGGCTCGAGGGGTTCTCCGGACCCGGGGGTCGCGCGGACACCATGGATAAAAGGGGAAGTATTTGTACGGGATTGGTTGTGAAATGTCTGTGACGCCACCCACAGTTTGTGGTGAGATGTAGCACCACCACTGCTGTTGCGGGGCTCCCGGGGACGTTGGGCTGGCAGCTAAATGTTAACCCCTCCGTGGGTAGGGATGGATGTCCGGGATCAGTGTCTCTATGCTGAGGATAGTGATTGCAGGGGTCGGCGCACCCGGCCAGGCCGGGGATGTTACTCACGGTCGAATAAAGCACACAAGTCCTGTGGTAAACCAAGGTAATGGTGGCCGGCTGCCGCAGACGGGTGTATCTAATCCCACACCCGGGTTGGTAGTCAAAGTCTCTCTCCTCTGCGCTCAGTGTGTTGTAGGTTGGACTTCCCGGTGTGTAACGCAGGAGTCCTTTGCTTGGCAGCCGTGCCCGTCTGACGCTGACTCTTGGGATCTATTGGCCTTGGAGGTAGCCCTATCCCTCTCGGTGGGTGGTTGTCTACTTTTCGGGACTTAGGTTGGGACAGGACCTAAAATCCTGCCCTCAATTTGGTTAATTAGCTAGGCCATCGGTGCCGGTCCTGGATTCAGGGTCCAAGTACCCCCTCTGTGCACACGGTTTCCGAGTCGGTTCTCCGGTGTTGGTACCGGCGAGCTACAACCCTGCCCCGATCCACCTCGGATCTCTGGCAGCCGTCTTCACGTCTCCTGCAGACTCTGGCTACCGTCTGCCACCTAGCCAGTACGTCAGGGCTCCAACCCTGACGCCTGTAAGTCTTAACTTCACCACTCCACTTCAAACACAAACTTAATCTGACTGTTTTCCCGCCCCGGGTTTTCTAGACCCCTAGGTGGGCATTCCCCACTGGTGTGTCTGTCCTACCCTAAGGGGGGGGGGGGTGACTAGGGTTTCAAGTTGGCTGATTTAACCCTTGGCGGGATAGGTGTTGTGCGGGGGCCTACGTGTACTTCTACCTGGTTTTCCAGGGTGTTACATATGTACATAAATATATAGGGGTAATATACAGTGGAGAAAATAAGTATTTGATACACTGCCGATTTTGCAAGTTTTCCCACCTACAAAGAATGGCGAGGTCTGTAATATTTATCGTAGGTACACTTTAACTTTGACAGACAAAAAAAAAAATCCAGAAAATCAAATTGTATGATTTTTAAATAATTATTTAGCACTTTATTGCATAAAGTAAGTATTTGATACAATAGAAAAACAATAGATTCCGTTGGAATCCGCCATGATTGTCTATGGTGGCAGATTCCGCCGCTATGCGCTAAGCGGCGGAATCTGCTGACAAATTCCCTCACGTTCTACTGAGCATGCTCAGCATTTCCAGCAGAACGATCTAAATCGTTTAAAATCACTCCTGGTCTCTCTCCCCTCTCTCATACTCACCGATCACCGGCGCGGCGCTGCACGGATGTCACAAAGCTCCGGTGGCTTTTCCTCTTTTGAAAATGCCGGCCGCTCATTATTCAATCTCGTATTCCCTGCTTCCCTCCCCACCGGCGCCTATGATTGGTTGCAGTCAGACCCTCCCCCACGCTGGGTGACAGTTGTCTCACTGCAACCAATCACAGCCGCCAGTGGGTGGGTCTATATCGTGCAGTAAAATAACTAAATAAATAATTAAATAAAAACGTCGTGCGGTCTCCCCAATTTTGATACCAGCCAAGATAACGCCACATGGCTGAAGGCTGGTATTCTCAGGATGGGGAGCCCCACGTTATGGGGAGCCCTCCAGCCTAAAAATATCAGCCAGCAGCTGTCTGTAATTGGCGCATACATTATATGTGACAGTTCTGGGACTGTACCCGGCTCTTCCCGATTTACCCTAGTGCGTTGGCAAATCGGGGTAATAAGGAGTTAATGGCAGCCCATAGCTGCCACTAAATCCTAGATTAATCATGTCAGGCGTCTCCCCGAGATTCCTTCCATGATTAATCTGTAAATTACAGTTAAAAAACACACACACCCGAAAAAATCATTTATTAGAAATAAAAAACACTAACAAAGTCCCTCATTACCAATTTATTAACCCCGACAAACCCTCCATGTCCGGTGTACTCCACAGTCCTCCAGCGTCGCGTCCAGCTCTGCTGCATGGAAGTGACAGGAGCTGCAGAAGACACCGCCGCTCCGGTCACCTCCACGCAGCTAATGAAGGGAATAGCGCGATCAGCTGCTGTCAGTCAGGTAACTCCCGGCCACCGCTGGATCCAGCGGTGGCCGCGATTAACCTCAGTGACAGCAGCTGATCGCTATACTCACCTCAGTTGGTGCATGGAGCTGACCGGAGCGGCGGTGAGTAGCGCGATCAGCTGAGTTGTCACTGAGGTTACCCGCGGCCACCGCTGCATCCACCGCTGGATCCAGGTAACCTCAGTGACAGCTCAGCTGATCGCTATACTCATCTCATTAGCTGCGTGGAGGTGACCGGAGCGGCGGTGTATTCTGCAGCTCCTGTCACCTTCATGCAGCAGAGCTGGACGCGACGCTGGAGGACTGTGGATTACGCCGGACATGGAGGGTTTGTCGGGGTTAATAAATTGGTGATGAGGGACTTTGTTAGTGTTTTTTATTTCTAATAAAGGATTTTTCGGGTGTGTGTGTTTTTTAACTGTAATTTACAGATTAATCATGGAAGGAATCTCGGGGAGACGCCTGACATGATTAATCTAGGACTTATTGGCAGCTATGGGCTGCCATTAACTCCTAATTACCCCGATTTGCCAACGCACTAGGGTAAATCGGGAAGAGCCGGGTACAGTCCCAGAACTGTCGCATATAATGTATGCGGCAATTCTGGGCGGCTGCTGACTGATATTGTTAGGGTGGGGGGCTCCCCATAACGTGGAGCTCCCCATCCTGAGAATACCAGCCTTCAGCCGTATGGCTTTATCTGGCTGGTATTAAAATTGGGGGGACTGCACGCTGTTTTTTTAATTATTTGATTATTTATTTCACTGCACAGTATACACACGCCCACCGGCTGCTGTGATTGGGTGCAGTGAGAAAGCTGTCACTCAGTGTGGGGGCGTGTCTCACTGCAACCAATCATAGGTGCCGAAAAGCAGGAAAGCAGAGAATACGAGATTGATTAATGAGCGGCCGGCTTTTTCAAAAGAGGAAAAGCCGCCGGAGTTTAGTGAACAGCAGTGCAGCGCCGCGCCGGTGATCGGGGAACGGTAGTAAGAGAGAGGGGGGGGAACTGACCGACAAACTGTGAGAGGGGGACAGACAAGACAGAGAGAGACAGACAGAGCGAGACCGACTGACGGGAGATAGAATGAAAAAAAAATGACCGACATCGTTAGTAAAAAGCACAAAACGTGCGTTTTGGACATCGGAGTGCCACACAAGGTTTTCACGTAAAATCTTTCATGTATTAATCTCAAAAAGTAACATACACCAGCTCTATCTCACTATTGGGTATGTGCCCTTAACATTTCCGCCATGAAAATTCATTTTGGTGTCATTTTGAAAGGTTTTCTGGTGAGTCCGTAAAAATGGCGTAAAACTCGGACAAAATTGTTCACAGCTGTGACTTTTGAGTGATAAATGCTTCAAGGGGTCTTCCCCATGCTGTTGCCATGTCATTTGAGCACTCTTCTGAGACTTTTGTGACATTTTTAGGGTTTCTACATGCTGCCGGGGGGTCATTTCACAAAAATACTCGGGTCTCCCATAGGATAACATTGGGCTCGGTGCTCGGGCCGAGTACACGAGTATCTTGGGATGCTCAGCCTGAGCCTCGAGCACCCGAGCTTTTTAGTACTCGCTCATCACTAGTTAGGAAGCTTAAGAATACTTTTGTTGATGGTCACACTGGACTAAAGTAAAGTAAAATAAAAGTTTAAATTTGTAGTGTTCAGCAATGAGAAATTTCCTAAGGGGTGGAGTGTTCATTTCATGTGAAGTGTCCCAGTATTTCTCCACATCCTTTCCCTCTGCTCTTGAGTGTCAGCTCTGGAGCTTTCTGGATGGACACTATAGCTGTCACTCAAGAACAGAATCCCTTGAATGCTCAGAAGTTTGATAACTATATGGTTATTGTATGGCGTTACTATTTACTATGTTGTTGTTCATATAGTGGTAGTGTATATTTTGCCCTGAACGAAAAAGCTGATGAACCTTTTTTCATGATTGTCTAGTTAGTTGTTTGTTTGTTCCTTGTTTATTTTCTTTCTTGCGTGAAGAAAATAATTATTTGATCCCTTGTTGATTTCGTAAGTTTGCCCATTGACAAAGACATGAACAGTCTATACTTTTAAGGTTAGGTTAATTTTAACAGTGAGAGATAGAATATCCAAAATAAAATCCAGAAAATCACATTGTATAAATTATAAAAATATATTTGCAATTTGCAGAGAGAAATAAGTATTTGATCCCCTACCAACCATTAAAGAGTTCTGGCTCCTACAGCTCACTTAGACGCTCCCAATCAACTCGTCACCTGAATTAATGACAGCTGTCTTAAATTGTCACTGTATGAAAGACTCCTGTCCACAGACTCAATTAATCATTCAGACTCTAACCTCTACAACATGGGCAAGACCAAAAAGCTTTCTAAGGATGTCAGGGACAGGATCATAGACCTGCACAAGGCTGGAATGGGCTGCAAAATCATAAGTAAGACGCTGGGTGAGAAGGAGACAACTGTTGGTGCAATAGTAAGAAAATGGAAGAAATACAAAATGACTGTCAATCAACATCGATCTGAGACTCCATGCAAAATCTCACCTTGTGGGGTATCCAGGATCATGTGGAAGATGAGAGATCAGCCTAAAACTACATGGTGGGAACTTGTTAATGATCTCAAGGCAGCTGAGACCACTGTCACCAAGAAAACCATTGGTAACACATTACACTGTAATGGCTTGAAATCCTGCAGGGCCCGCAAAGTCCCACTGCTCAATAAGGCACATGTGCAGGCCCATCTGAAGTTTGCCAATGAACACCTAGATGATTCTGAAAGTGATTGGGAGAAAGTGCTGTGGTCAGATTAGACAAATATTGAGCTCTTTGGCCTTAACTTAACTCGCTGTGTTTGGAGGAAGAGAAATGCAGCCTATGACTCAAAGAACACCATCCCCACTGTCAAGCATGGAGGTGGAAACATTATGTTTTGGGGGTAGTTCTCTGGTAAGGGTACAGGACTTCTTCACCGCATCAATGGGACAATGGATAAAGCCATGTACCGTAAATTCCTGAGTGACAACCTCCTTCCCTCCGCTAGGACATTAAAAATGGGTCTTCCAGCACGACAATGACCCAAAACATACAGCTAAGGCAACAGAGGAGTGTCTCAAAAAGAAGCACATTAAGAGTTGCCTACCCAGTCTCCAGACCTTAATCCCATAGAAAACGTATGGAGGGAGCTGAAGTTCCGAGTTGCCAAGCAATAGCCTCAACATCTTAATGATTTAGAGATGATCTGCAAAGAGGAGATCATCCTCAAAATTCCTCCTGACATGTGCGCAAACCTCATCATCAACTACAAAAAAAGACTGTTCACGTCTTTGTTAGTGAGCAAACTTACAAAATCAGCAAGGAATCAAATAATTACTTCATTCACTTTCAGGAGGTGCTGAGGGTGATAAGCAAGTAAAACACTGCACTTCCCATTGTCAATTTTACATGGACCCAGGAAAAGGTTTTATTTTGCATTTTTTAACATTCTATTACATTTTTCTTTTTCATTTTAGAACTGCCGGTGAAACCAGGGCAATGTGTCCATCACTTCTGTAATGCAATGCAGTACTTCTGAATTCTTATGTATTATGCATGTGCAAGGCCTAATAGGTGAACTATGGCAGCAAACCTGGGAGCCCTGACTGCCAAACCAACTAATCGAAACTACGCAATAGTGTTATATAGGGAACGCTTGGATGACATTTAAGTGCCAAGGGTACTATAGAGAAAATAATCATGATCAGAGTTTGATGTGATCCTGGACATTACAGGAGAGGGTCAACTGCTTTTAAATTTACCGTCCGAAACGCGTAAGGTGTTTCATGCACTTTGCCCCATCCTTCTACAAATTTCTATGTATATTTCCCGAATTATACTTGAATTTTTTAACCATGGATATTGATGTTGGATCCAAACTTCCTTTCTCACTGTGATCAACTGTAATTCACCTGCTGCAAAGGATGTTGGCTCTGCGGGCTCTGTACTAGTGCCGCCATCACACGATAGATATAAGGCAAACTGTGCTAATGCCTTGATGACATCACCATAAATACATGGAATGATGGTGCCAAAGGGTTAAAAGCTTTGCACATCTCTAATGTTTTCTAAAAGACAGCCACCAAGCGAAGCTGGACCAACAGTGATAGATGAGCAGCGGAACTCCCTATGACTCATTGCTGTCAGCATGACCTTGTATATAATTAGTATGGATGATATAATGTATCTGAGAACGTTCATTTCCATGAAGTGAGCACAATTCATAAACAAGTCATTTGTTATATGGGCTACAAACTGAATTCATAAAGTATTATTCCAAATGTAAAAATGAGCTACAGTGAAATGGTATCCATAATACCGAGGTTGCGCAAGATACCATTGCACCAAAGGGGAAAACAGTAGGTACAAGTGTACACGCTTTGTAATACTAATCTTGGGGACAATGTCTACAGGACAGGTGCTGTTGGACAAAAGGTGATAAGGGGAGTGGGATGGTGCATAAGCAGATATGTTCCCTTTAAGTTCTAGATGTGTGTGTATGAGGATGGGGGCATTACAGCCTATTTTTGCCCCAGCTGAAAGCATAGCTACAGTTCTATTAAGTGTACGGTCACATGAGTGACGCGCCCACGGGGTCGGGTGCTACTCGTCTCCGAGCCACGGTGCTTCTCCTGGGACGCCGCAGTGGCCTCGCCCGGTTCCGTGATCCCGGGAGTCAATAAAAGGCTTTGGGGATGATGGGGGTAGTTGTTTGTGATGTCATCCGTGGTGTGCGACCAAGATTAGCCACGCTGCGGGATCGCTTCTCTCTTCTGGGGCGGATGACTACACAGTTCAGTTGGTACAGCTCTCCGTGGGCAGAGCTATGCCCCAAGGAGGATGACGGTGGTAGTAGTCGCTGTCGACACAGGGGCGCGAGGCTGGAAGCGCCGGCAAGAAAAGAGATTACACAGCTGGTGCAGTTCAAGGTCTTTACTTGGTAGCAGCACACCGCCTTTAGAGCACCGGGCTACGCCGTGATGGGCTTCAGCCGATCCCGGATACTTAGGAGGTCGAGGCCGGTGTTCCCTTCTGTGCGTCACCTTTTGACGGTCTCCTTCCACCCCAGGTCCTGGGATATGGAACGGGTCACGGGTTCTTGCTGCACTCCCCACAAACCCTGGGATTCTGTTAGGGCCAGGTGGACGGGCAGACCCAGGAGGTGGATCCACTGGGCCGAACTCCTTAATGAAGGCAAGGGGTCCGGTAGCCGGAGCACTATGGGTAGCAGGACAGTCCGTGCAAAAGAGTGGAATGGAGAAGTCCCTGGGACCACGGAGTCACTGATGGTAGTCCGGGTGACGGAGCTCAGGTTCGGAGGCCGAGATGTTGTCAGGCAGAGTCCGGAACCGATGGAGCGAGAGGACAGGTCACCACAGGGATCAGAGATGGAACGGACTGACGGGATGGCAGATAGTCAGCGTTCGGGGTTCGGGAATCGGCAGGACCGGATGGCGAGGCAGGAGCGGCGCTAGAAGAGAGATATGTAAGTATATCACAGAGACACAAGGAGACCTGACTCCTAGCTTAGGAAACACGAAGAACAGGCCCCGCCCACTTGGACACTTGGACACTAAACCCCTTTATACCCTGTACCTGTGTGTTCAATTTCCTGTCAGTGGACGCTGGCCCTTTAAGAGAGGGTCAATGACCGCGCGCGCGCCCTAATGCGCATGCGCGAGGCCCGGGTGCCAGAAGCCAGGGCAGGGAGCGGTGAGCAGGAAGCAGGAGAGCCGGGCTGGGGCTGAGTAGCCGACGGGCGCCGGGAGCGGGGACCGGGCGGCCTGGGGACCGAAGGCGATGGAGGCTGGAGACCGGGGAGCGGGGGACGCCGGACAGAGGAGCCGGGGAGCGAAGCAGGGAAGCCGGGGAGCGTGGCAGGTGAGCCGGGGAGCAGAGCAGGGGACCCGGAGAGCGTGACAGATTCCCCTTATTTTCCTCAGAACCCGGGTCGAGCCTCCAGCTCCTCACCACAGGCTCCGAACTGTTCATTGTTTGCCTGCACCTCCTAAGTGCGACCTCACACAGACAGTGTCCAGTGCTGACTGACTGATGTGTGTTGCATGGCTCCTTACTTCCCCTGTGAGTGCCCCGCCTCCCGGGTTCCTGACTAGAAGGCATAAGGTCCCATACCTCGTGATGGCCACCCCAGCACCTACCCCAGCCCAGTCCCAGTGGCAGAACTCCCTTGTTTATGTGTTGGTTGAGTGTGATGGTGGTTGTTATCGGCAATGATCTCCTCCATATCCGTGAGGAATACTGCACCTTAAGTGAGGTGCAGTACCCTGTGGCACCTGAAGCCGCAGGGGTGCCACATGAGCGTGTGACTCGGATGAGTGCAATGTGAGAAAATCTTGCATTGCACTCAGACTAAATGTTATTCAATGAGGGACAGCAGATGGTCTGCTTTTTTTCTCATCCAGATTCTGGATGAGCAAAAAATCACAGCATGCTGCAATTGTCAGAGAGAGACGTGTCACTTGCACTCATAGAAGTCTATGGGTGTGAGTGAAACATCAGACTGCACTAAGATGACATCCTAGTGCAGTGCGATATACCTATAGGTTAACAATGAAGAAGATAGTGAGATTAACCCCTCCGCAGCGCCCGCCCTTTCCTCCGGAGCTGTGATCCGATCGCAAGATCGGATCACAGTTGCATGACACTTGGTTCATGCTGGCAGCACAGTGGGAGCTGAGGGTCATTAGCATATCACATCCGATGCACTCACATCGGATGCCATACCATTGTGTGAATCAAGTCTTAGGATGAGGATTGTGTATGCCGTAGACACTGTATTACATTTGGCTTTGCTCGCAATGTAGCCACTTTGGTGATGAAATGTAAATAATATTCTTGGTTTTAGATACATTTTCCCTATGCTTTATACACCGTGTGCAGAATTATTAGGTAAATGAGTATTTTGATCACATGACTTTTTATACATGTTGTCCTACTCCAAGCTATATAGGCTTGAAAGACAACTACCAATTAAGTAAATCAGGTGATGTGCATCTCTGTAATGAGGAGGGCTGTGGTGTAATGACATCAACACCCTATATAAGGTGTACTTAATTATTAGGCAACTTCCTTTCCTTTGGCAAAATGGGTCAGAAGAGAGATTTGACGGGCTCTGAAAAGTCCAAAATTGTGAGATGCAGCAGTGTTGAAATTGCCAAACTTTTGAAGTGTGATCACCGAAAAATCAAGTGTTTCATGACAAATAGCCAGCAGGGTCGCAAGAAGCGTGTTGGGCAATAAAGGCGCAAAATAACTACCCATGAATTGAGGAAAATCAAGCGTGAAGCACCCAAGATGCCATTTGCCACCAGTTTGGCCATATTTCAGAGCTGCAACGTTACTGGAGTATCAAACAGCAAAAGGTGTGCCATACTCAGGGACATGGCCAAGGTAAGGAAGGCTGAAAAACAACCACCTTTGAACAAGAAACATAAGATAAAACGTCAAGACTGGGCCAAGAAATATCTTAAGACTGATTTTTCAAAGGTTTTATGGACTGATGAAATGAGAGTGACTCTTAATGGGCCACAGGCTGGATCAGTAAAGGGCAGAGATCTCCACTCCGACTCACAAACGCCAGCAAGGTGGAGGTGGGGTACTGATATGGGCTGGTATCATAAAAGATGAAATTTGATGGGACCTTTTCGGGTTGAGGATGGAGTGAATCTCAACTCCCAGACCTACTGGCAGTTTCTGGAAGACAACTTCTTCAAGTAGTGGTACAGGAATAAATCAGTATCATTCAAGAAAAACATGATTTTCATGCAGGACAATGCTCCATCACATGCATCCAATTACTCCACAGCGTGGCTGGCCAGTAAAGGTCTAAAAGATGAAAAAATAATGACATGGCCCCCTTGTTCACCTGATCTGAACCCCATAGAGAACCTGGGGTCCCTCATAAAATGTAAGATCTACAGGGAGGGAAAACAGTACACCTCTCAGAACAGTGTCTGGGAGGCTGTGGTGGCTGCTGCAGGCAATGTTGATCATAAACAGATCAAGGAACTGACAGAATCTATGGATGGTAGGCTGTTGAGTGTCATCATAAAGAAAGGTGGCTATATTGGTCACTAATTATTTGGGTTTTGTTTTTGCATCTCAGAAATGTTTATTTCTAAATTTTGTGCAGTTACTGTATATTGGTTTACCTGGTGAAAATAAACAAGTTAGATGGGAATACATTTGGTTTTTATTAAGTTTCCTAATAATTCTGCACAGTAAGAGTTACCTATAGTTACCAGCAAGTGTCTGGTGCATGGCGTGACAGACACACATGGCCCAACGACCAGGGCCGCCACTAGGAATTTCAGGTCCCCATACTGGCAAAATTATGGGGCCCCCTTGAGACTCCGCCCAGGCTCCACCCCTGCTCCGCCTCCACCCTGCAAATTATCCACAGTCTGCCACTACTCTTGGAAAAACATTATATATATAAATATATATATATATTTATTTAATATATATTTTACTCACCCTTCCCGGCTCCCAAGGGCGCGGCGTCCTCTCTGATCCACGATGCATTTCAGCTGGATATGCGGACTCGAACGCACATCCAGCTGAAGCAAGGTGGGGACCAGGGTCGGCGGGCTCCTCCAATACCCCCGGCGATTGTCCCGCACCTGTCTTTGGCTCACAGAGCGAATACCTGTCTCTGCCGTTTGCCGAGTCCTCGCCACCTCCACGGCTCTGCTTTCCTGCAGCATTGTGATGACCTCATCACACTGCTGCATGCTAAGCCCTGCCCCTGCCTCCAGCACAGAAGCGGACACTGAAAGCTGTGCAAGAAATTGTGCCTGGGCTTCCCTTTTTTTATGGTGACAAAGCTGCAGATTTATATGTATATAAAACACATATATAATACATAATGCCCTCTTTTGTTACGTACAGCATAATTCCGAACATATTGGATTCTCTTGTCTTTTTGTTATTTATAGAGCTCTGTCTTTATTTCATAGCTTCTAGTGATGAGCGAGTACTAAAAAGCTTGGGTGCTCGAGGCTCGGGCCGAGCATCCCAAGATACTCGTGTACTCGGCCCGAGCACCGAGCCTAATGTTATCCTTTGGGAGACCCGAGTATTTTTCTGAAATGACCCCCGGCAGCATGTAGAAACCCTAAAAATGTCACAAAGGTCTCAGAAGAGTGCTCAAATGACATGGCAACAGCATGGGGAAGACCCCTTGAAGCATTTATCACTCAAAAGTCACAGCTGTGAACAATTTTGTCCGAGTTTTACGCCATTTTTACGGACTCACCAGAAAACCTTCCAAAATGACACCAAAATGAATTTTCATGGCGGAAATGTTAAGGGCACATACCCAATAGTGAGATAGAGCTGGTGTATGTTACTTTTTGAGATTAATACATGAAAGATTTTACGTAAAAACATTGTGTGGCACTCCGATGTCCAAAACGCACGTTTTGTGCTTTTTACTAGCGATGTCGGTCATTTTTTTTTCATTCTATCTCCCGTCGGTCGGTCTCGCTCTGTCTGTCTCTCTCTGTCTTGTCTGTCCCCCTCTCACAGTCTGTCGGTCAGTCTCCCCCCTCTCTCTTACTTACCGTTCCCCGATCACTGCCGCGGCGCTGCACAGCTGTTCACTAAACTCCGGCGGCTTTTCCTCTTTTGAAAAAGCCGGCCGCTCATTAAACAATCTCGTATTCCCTGCTTTCCTGCTTTTCGGCGCCTATGATTGGTTGCAGTGAGACACGCCCCCACGGTGAGTGACAGGTGTCTCACTACACCTAAACACAGCAGCCGGTGGGTGTGTGTATACTGTGCAGTGAAATAAATAATTAAATAATTAAAAAAAACGGCGTGCGGTCCCCCCAATTTTAATACCAGCCAGATACAGCCATACGGCTGAAGGCTGGTATTCTCAGGATGGGGAGCTCCACGTTATGGGGAGCCCCCCAGCCTAACAATATCAACCAACAGCCGCCCAGAATTGCCGCATACATTATATGCGACAGTTCTGGGACTGTACCCGGCTCTTCCCGATTTACCCTAGTGCATTGGCAAATCGGGGTAATAAGGAGTTAATGGCAGCCCATAGCTGCCAATAAGTCCTAGATTAATCATGTCAGGCGTCTCCCCGAGATTCCTTCCATGATTAATCTGTAAATTACAGTTAAAAAACACACACACCCGAAAAATCCTTTATTAGAAATAAAAAACACTAACAAAGTCCCTCATCACCAATTTATTAACCCCGACAAACCCTCCATGTCCGGCGTACTCCACAGTCCTCCAGCGTCGCATCCAGCTGTGCTGCATGAAGGTGACAGGAGCTGCAGAATACACCGCCGCTCCTGTCAGCTTCACACAGCAACTGAAGACAGCCGCGCGATCAGCTGAGCTGTCACTGAGGTTACCTGGATGCAGCGGTGGATGCAGCGGTGGCCGCGGGTAACCTCAGTGACAGCTCAGCTGATCGCGCTACTCACCGCCGCTCCGGTCAGCTCCACGCAGCAACTGAGGTGAGTATCGCGATCAGCTGAGCTGTCACTGAGGTTAATCGCGGCCACCGCTGGATCCAGCGGTGGCCGTGAGTTACCTTACTGACAGCAGCTGATCGCGCTACTCACCTCAGTTGCTGTGTGAAGCTGACCGGAGCGGCGGTGTATTCTGCAGCTCCTGTCACCTGCATGCAGCAGAGCTGGATGCGACGCTGGAGGTCCGTGGATTACGCCGGACATGGAGGGTTTGTCGAGGTTAATAAATTGGTGATGAGGTACTTTGTTATTGTTTTTTATTTCTAATAAAGGATTTTTCGGGTGTGTGTGTTTTTTAACTGTAATTTACAGATTAATCATGGAAGGAATCTCGGGGAGACGCCTGACATGATTAATCTAGGATTTAGTGGCAGCTATGGGCTGCCATTAACTCCTTATTACCCCGATTTGCCAACGCACTAGGGTAAATCGGGAAGAGCCGGGTACAGTCCCAGAACTGTCGCATATAATGTATGCGGCAATTCTGGGCAGCTGCTGACTGATATTGTTAGGCTGGGGGGCTCCCCATAACATGGGGCTCCCCATCCTGAGAATACCAGCCTTCAGCCGTATGGCTTTATCTGGCTGGTATTAAAATTGGGGGGGACCGCACGCCGGTGTTTTTAATTATTTATTTATTTATTTTACTGCACAGTATAGACACGCCCACCGGCTGCTGTGATTGGGTGCAGTGAGACACCTGTCACTCAGCGTGGGGGCGTGTCTCACTGCAACCAATCATAGGCGCCTGTGGGCGTGGAAAGCAGGGAATATGAGATGGCTGTGTGCAGAGCACAGCACGCCTGCCGGTATAAAGGCTCGGTCACGCTGTGCAGGCCGGCCAATCACTGCAATTCCACAACTAACAGGGCTGTGGCATTGCAGTGGTCTGCCAGCCAATCCCTGCATGAGGGCTGGCTCTCAAAAGAGCGCCAACATGCAGGGATGAAGACCACGAGTACAGCACGAGTATCGCGAAATTACTCGGTACCCGCCGAGTAGCCCGAGTACAGTGATACTCGTGCGAGTACCGAGTAGTAACAAGCATACTCGCTCATCACTAATTAGCTTCCTCTCTTGTTAGATATAAAATGACATGACTGTTGATGGAACATGGTAAGCTTCTATTCTGATGGACAGCAGTCATTTTATATCTAACAAGAGAGGATTATATTATATAATAAAGAGAGGGAGCTGTGAATAACACAAATAACGAGAATATGCTATATAGGAGATGGTGCTATACAGAAAAAGAGAGGACACTATATACTAAAGGACAGCACCATACATAACTAGCGAGGATGCTAATAAGGGACAGTGTTAGAAATAATAAAAGGAGAAACGATGTATTTAAGGACGGCGCTTTACATAGTGAGTACACTAAATAATGAGGTTGCATCCTACATCCGTGTGCGGTGTCAGTGTGCTGCCTGACTTTTTTTTCTCGGACAGTGCACTGACCCATGGAGTTTGTCCTATTCCTCATAATCAGATCAGAACAGCACATGCTTCGAGTCTCGCAGATCTCATTCTCAGAGCTGTGATTTTCACAGATATGTGAATGCATCTATGAAACTCTAGGCGTCCGTGTGCCGTCTGATAAAAAAAGTCTGGCAACACACGGAAATGTCACACAAATATGATAATGTGTCCTAATGGATTTAACAAATTACAGCAATACTTCAAGTCATACAGTACAGAATAAATGTATTCAGAAAGTTACCGCTGACGTCTCAACTGGTAAGTTATTTTCTGTTGTCTCTTCTCCATCAGACCTTCATGTCGCCATCTTACAGCCACTACTCTTCTTGTCACATTGATCACCGCAGCCCTGAAAATAAGAAGGTCACATATAATGTATACATACATTTAACCCACACTGTGCCCTTGAATATAAATATGTACCAGACTATACATTATACAATGAGCCACACAGCCAGAATATAAGGTTGATAAATAAGCCACACTGTGCCCCCCATTAGCTATAATATGTTGCCTAATAAATATAAACTAATCAGTCTCTATGACACTCCCCCAATTCATTATAAGGCTGTGTGCACACTTTGTGATTTTGTAGCGGAAAATACGCAGCGTTTTACAGTTGCAAGCAAAACGCATATTTTATGCAATGTTCTTCCTGCCAACACATCAGCACTTACAGCACAATTTTATGCTGCAAATCCTGAATGTGTGCACAAAGCCGTAGTCCCTGTCATGTGACCTCCCCCCACAATTTAACATATGCCCATAATAGCGTCACAATGAATTGTGGGGGGATAAGACACAACCAGGGCTATATAATGAATTTTAGTTTGGGTAGGAGGTTATCAGGGCCATATAATAAATTTTGGAGGAACTTAGCATCCTCACCCACCATCCAACTCATTTTAAAGGAAATCTGCTGTCAGGTCCTCTATGCCCTCCAGCAGCATTCACATCTGTATGTTAAAATTCCCTCCTCACCAGCCCTGTGTAATGTTAGTCACTAAAATGAATGTTTAAAAAAAGATGATTTATAAACTGAGCTGTTTCTATGCTAATTAGGTCTATGACTAGTCACGGGGGCATTGTTTCCTTAGACTAGTTGGCCATCTTTCCATGCTATCCCACCTCTGTGGGAATAATAACATGATTTCCACAAGCTGGCGTCATCGTCAGCCCCTGGAAATTTTGTGCATGCACCGCTACATCTATCTATATACAGTATATAATATCTATATTATATATATTAATATATATTATATATACATATATAATATATATATATATATATTATATTTATATATACGGTATATATATATATATATATATATATATACACACATATACTGCATATATATATATATATATATATATATATTTTATATTATATCATATATTATATATATTTATTATATATATATATATATATATATATATATATACATATATATATATATACATTTATATATATAATGTATATATATTATAATATAATATATACATATATATATAATGATATAGAATATTATATATATATATATGTACATATGCAGTGCTGGCCAAAAGTATTGGCACCCCTGCAATTTTGTCAGAGAATACTCAGTTTCTTCCTGAAAATGATTGCAATCACAAATTCTTTGGTATTATTATCTTCATTTAATTTGTCTTCAATGAAAAAAAACAAACATTTGTCATAAAGTCAAATTGGATATACTGTAATTCCACACCAAACATAAAAAAGGGGGTGGACAAAAGTATTGGCACTGTTTGAAAAATCATGTGATGCTTCTCTAATTTGTGTAATTAACAGCACCTGTAACTTACCTGTGGCACCTAATAGGTGTTGGCAATAACTAAATCCCACTTGCAGCCAGTTGACATGGATTAAAGTTGACTCAACCTCTGTCCTGTGTGCTTGTGTGTACCACATTGAGCATGGAGAAAAGAAAGAAGACCAAACAACTGTCTGAGGACTTGAGAATCCAAATTGTGAGGAAGCATGAGCAATCTCAAGGCTACAAGTCCATCTCCAAAGACCTGAAAGTTCCTGTGTCTACGGTGCGCAGTGTCATCAAGAAGTTTAAAGCCCATGGCACTGTGGCTAACCTCCCTAGATGTGGAAGGAAAAGAAAAATTGACGAGAGATTTCAACACAAGATTGTGCGGATGGTTGATAAAGAACCTCGACTAACATCCAAACAAGTTCAAGCTGCCCTGCAATCCGAGGGTACAACAGTGTCAACCCGTACTATCCATCGGCGTCTGAATGAAAAGGGTCTGTATGGTAGGATACCCAGGAAGACCCCACTTCTTACTCCGAGACATAAAAAAGCCAGGCTGGAGTTTGCCAAAACTTACCTGAGAAAGCCTAAAGCGTTTTGGAAGAATGTTCTCTGGTCAGATGAGACAAAAGTAGAGCTATTTGGGAAAATCCATTAACATAGAGTTACAGGAAAAAAAAAAGAGGCATTCAAAGAAAAGAACACGGTCCCTACAGTCAAACATGGAGGAGATTCCCTGATGTTTTGGGGTTGCTTTGCTGCCTCTGGCACTGAACTGCTTGACCGTGTGCATGGCATTATGAAGTCTGAAGACTGCCAACAAATTTTGCAGCATAATGTAGGGCCCAGTGTGAGAAAGCTGGGTCTCCCTCAGAGGTCATGGGTCTTCCAGCAGGACAATGACCCAAAACACACTTCAAAAAGCACTAGAAAATGGTTTGAGAGAAAGCACTGGAGACTACTAAAGTGGACAGCAATGAGTCCAGACCTGAATCCCATAGAACACCTGTGGAGAGATCTCAAAATGGCAGTTTGGAGAAGGCCCCCTTCAAATCTCAGGGACCTGGAGCAGTTTGCCAAAAAAGAATGGTCTAAAATTCCATCAGACAATTCAGAAGGCAGGAGAAAAGCAGGTTTAAATACGGCCCCAAACCACAGGAGTCCAGATGATGTTAGTAAATCCCTTTTCTTTAATTTTCACAGGTCTACGCGTTTCAAGGACATATCCGTCCCCTTCTTCAGGACAATGTGCAGAGAATACTATAGCAAAAGAGGTGCCGCAGGCTCCTATATATATATATCAATATCGATATATATATAGGAGCCTGCGGCCCCTTTTTTGCTATAGTATTCTCTGCACATTGTCCTGAGAAAGGGGACGGATATATCCTTTAAACGCGTAGACCTGTGAAAATAAAGAAAAGGGAATTACTAACATCATCTGGACTCCTGTGGTTTGGCGCGGTATTTAAACCTGCTTTTCTCCTGCCTTCTGAATTGTCTCCACGCTGGACCGCTGCCTCCCACGCTATTTACCGTATATGCTTTCAAAGGGGTTGTGACTGGCACAACCCTACCAGGTGAGTGTTCTTGCTAACATTCACCCCCCCGTGTTATACCGGGTAAGATCCTATTTGCGCCGCTTCTCTTACCTTTAAAATTCCAGCAGAGCATTGTAAGAATCTCATTGATGGTTACCGGAAGTGGTTGTTCGCAGTTATTTTGGCTAAAGGTTGTGCAACCAAGTATTAGGCTAAGGGTGCCAATACTTTTGTCTAGCCCATTTTTGGAGTTTTGTGTGAAATGATCAATGATTTGATTTTTGTTTCATTCTCTTTTGTGTTTTTTCATTGCAAGCAAAATAAATGAAGATAATAATACCACATAATTTGTGATTGCAATCATTTTCAGGAAGAAACTGAGTATTCTCTGACAGAATTGCAGGGGTGCCAATACTTTTGGCCAGCTCTGTATAAATATATATAGGTAACTGCATACATAGTCACTGTAAACAATGTTTGTGAGTCTCTTAACTTTCACCTCTATAATACCTCACTTTCTACTGCCCGATCTGATCCCTAAACCCAGTAATGAACTATTCATCTCTCCCTCCATCCTCCCCACCCATCTCACCTTCCCCTCACATATTTTCTACCACATTTCACCCAGTGTCTCCAGACACACACGGCCACCTCAAGGCCTCTCCTGCTCCCACCTACTAACACTCTCACTGCTTCTCCTCACTGCTGGAGATATCTCTTCAAATCCTGGTCCTCCTCACCACATCCCTATTGTCACTTCAAACCCTCATCCACAATCTAACACAAATGTCCGCACCCTCTCAAACCTCATACCCATTCACCCAGCCGCCGCTCCCCCAGTCCCACTAACAGGAGCTCTATGAAACGCTCGCTCTGTCTGCAACAAACTATCCTACATCCATGATCTTTTCATCACTAATAAACTCTCCTTCCTCGCCATCACTGAAACCTGGCTCACCCCCTCTGACACAGCCTCTCCTGCTGCACTTTCTTATAGTGGTCTCCAACTCTCTCACACTCCCCGCCCCAGCAACAAGCATGGTGGAGCAGTTGGTTTGCTCCTGTCCGACCAATGCTCCTTTACACCAATTCCACTACCACCCTCTGTTACTCTCCCATCTTTTGAGGTGCACTCCGTATGCATCTACTCCCCCTCCAACCTTCAACTGGCTGTCATTTACCGACCTCCAGGGCCAGCCACTGCCTTTTTTGACCATTTTACCACTTGGCTACTACACTTCCTTTCCACCGACATCCCCACCATCATTATGGGTGATTTCAATATCCCCATTGACACTTCCCACTCATCTGTCTCCAAACGTCTAACACTCGCTTCCTCCTTCGGCCTCACCCAATGGTCTTCTGCAGCTACTCACAAAGCTGGCCACATGCTGGACCTCATCTTCACTTGCCTCTGTTCCCTATCTAACCTCTCTAACTCGCCTCTCCCCCTATCTGACTACAACCCACTCACATTCTCTTCCCTCTCTTCGCCAAGTACGCAACCCCCACTCCACAAACTTTCACACCCTCGCAGAAATGTCAAATACATTGATTTACACGCCCTTTCTCAGTCCCTTCTCCCTCTCACAGACATTGCATTTCTACACGATGCAGATGCTGCTGCAACTTTATACAACACTACAATCTCTGCAGCTCTCGAATCAGCTGCCCCCCTCACACACACCAAAACCCGCACAATCAACAGACAACCCTGGCACACGAGGCATACTAAAGAACTAAGACGGGCTTCCAGAATTGCTGAGCGCAGATGGAAAAGGTTGTTGAGGACAAGAATTAAGTATACAAAAATACTTAATTCAGCCATTTCATAGACTCAGTTATATAGTTCAGTAGATGTAAACTAACACACATGTTTGTGAATGCTTTTGTTTCTTACTAACATGTATATATGTATATTGCATGTTCAGTGTATTTTCCTTAGACACAGTATATACTAGTATATATATATATATATATATATATATATATATCTATATACAGCTTGAAGATGGCTGCCGCTTCCTGTTTTGCACATGGGACGATGGACAAAGAAATTCTTGGAGCCTGGACTGACCAATCCAAGGAGGATGTGCAGATCTCTCTACGTCATGAAGCCCTGCCCTGCGATACTTGATTGGACTAAAACTTTTGTTTACACCCCCTTACTGCTTGGTCTAGAGTTTTTTCAAATAATAAAGATCACTTGGTCAGAGCCAGTCATGGAGATAGATGTAACTGACTTGCTGTCCAGTTATTCTTCATTCTCGTGTGCACACATGACATTATGATTAGAAACAGCAGTCAGATCCTGAGATACCTTTTGAGTCTCACCATCATCATCGTTATTTTAGCCTTGACAGTTGGCGCGCCAAGTGTGGGGCCACCGAGAAGGGTGAGTCAGAACTTCCATTTTCCGGACGTCTGGGGGTTACTCCACAAGTATCCAGGTGTTGCTCGATATCGAGGACTTGATCGCCCTCCGTTCTGCGGTAAGAATCATATACATTGTGTGTGCTGTTTTACCTGTGGTTCGAGAGACACCTGGCGAAAGGGGGTTGTCACTAGTCTGGAGAATGGTAGTACACCGGAGACCTAACGGTGTGACTGTCGCTCGCCGGTGACCGAGAGTAAAAACCCAGACCCTATAGGTGCTGGCTTTTAGGTCTTTTTTATGGGATATGACTGTCTGTATTATTTGTTGCTGTATACAAAGGAGGGGGGGTCAGTCCCCCTCTGGCTGCTTGGATGGGGACAGACCGGGGGTCTGGAGACTGCGCAGCTACTCCCTGCATTCCTTCACTGAGAAAAAAAAAAAGGAGGGGGCTAGTGTGAGAGAGTGAGAGCAGAGAGGCAGAGGGAGAGGAAACGGAGCCTAGGGACGCAGCTGTGGTCTTTGTTTTGTGAAGGAAAGAGGGGGGGCCATTCACCCAGCAGCTGTTGAGAGCGGGCAGACGAGGGAGAGTGTAGAAGCCCACAGATGCAGCCTGCATTTCTTCACTGATAAAATTGGTTAAAAGAACTGAAGTCCTCAGTGGTTCTTCACTGAGAAACAAAGAAAGCAGGGGGGAACTTAACAATCACCCACTGCCTGAGGAGAAAAAAAAATGTGGGGGCCATATGTCCACCGGCTGCATGAGACAGAGCGGAGATCGAATTACACAGCTACATCCCTGCTGTCTCTTAGAAGTGAGAAGAAAGGGGGGTCAGTGTGTGTTAGCAATCCCCCACTGCCGTGGTCTTTGCATTGAAAGGGAGAAAGGAGGGGTCATATACCCATAGCTGCTTGGAGTGAGGAGAAAGGAGGGGTCAGTGGGCTAACATACAGGACGTAACAGCAGCCTTTGTGTAGCAAAAGCAAGCAAAGGAGTTGCAATGATTTGAAAGAAAGACAAGTGCTATTTTGGTTTGGATTGGAACAAAAACTAACGGGTTCATGCGTTTTTCAGTATTTACAATTGAGTTTATTTTTGAACAGAAGTATGAGAACTAGCGATTCCCCTGTGTTGCAGATGACACAGCCACTGTTTATTAAATATTAAATATTGAATAGATAATAAACGAGGCGGGAAGGGTTCTGGTAACTTAAAGTGGAATTAGCGTATTCCCCTGCGTTGTAGGCGCATGTCACTGTCTGCGTAGCAGACGAGGCGGGAAAGAATTTCATTTTAGTTAAGTTAAAGGTGTCGGAATTAGCGTATTCTCCTGCGTTTTAGACGCGCGTCACTGTTTGCGTTCGATACGCAAACGAGGCGAGAAAGAATTCCGGTTGGAGCCGGCCGGTCCAATTAGAGCACTTTGTATACTCTCTGTTCATGAGGAAATGTGTTGTTTTTAGTAGGAGCTGAGAATGCTGTCGCCCTAGTTACAAACAAAAAAAAAATGTGTAAAATCGTTGGACTACCACTAGATGGCAGGCTGCAACCCATGTACTGAAGTTCACATTAATCTCCAGTGAGGGTTTTTCCTCTAGCTGTGCCTCATTGTTCTTCTCTAGAAGTCATTATATCTGGTATTAATCAAGTCTCTCTTTTTATGTTTGAATGCAAATTGGTTTACAGGCACTAAAAGTATCCCTGGTTTACTAGGTAGTTCCAGCCACTCCCAGTACACCCAGGGAGTCACAACATGGATGCTACACCTGGAAGTCAGGTGCCTGGAACTTCCTGTGGCAGCCGTCTTGCTACACCCACTGATGGCAGTGCACCTCATAAGCCACGCCTCTCGTAATGGCTCTTTGTTCAAAGCTCTCCACCCATCCCCGGTGGGAGGTGTTCTCTGGTATATATAACTAACACATTTCAATAAGTATAAATAGTATATTTGTTTACTCAGCTATCCCATAAATGCAAGTCAAAGATAACTAAGTGAAATTTTTACTGAATTGATAAATAGTCAGAGATAAGAATGGAATGTGTCTTTCACCAATAGTGACGTAAGTTTAGTTTAACCCTTAGAGTTCAGGATTTCCCATTTTTAGTTTACTGCTTATACCTGAATAGGGAATATTAGATTTCATGGGATGTGCGATTTAATTTCTGTGTTGTTTTGTTTTTTAATGGCGATTTATTTGAACAATACATTTTTATTTTGTGACTCTATCACCTTTTCTGTTTTTATGATTATTTCTAAACAATTTATATATTTTTGCAGGTTAGTCGCCCAGTCACAGCTGTCATTTAATCATGTCTCAGTTATTTCTACTATCAAAGGTTTTTCTTTTCTTTATGGATACAGTGTTGTTTATCGTAAGGTTTTAAAATTCCCCAGCAATGTATATTGTTGTAAGATATACATTATTTTCAGTGTTTGTTAATTTTAGGTTTTAGTATGTAGCTAATTTATTACCTGCTGTTTTATTTTTCTTATAGGGAATACCAGTATAAAAAACTCTGAATTTTGCCATATTGGTAAATAAACAATTAAACAAGGGGGGAATAAGGTATTAATTATATTCTCCAACAGTAGAGGGCGCAGCAGGCATATTATTTAGGTTTTGAAGCTGACCTTTTTCCCACAAGCTATGTTTATTAGATTACTATGAGGCATATCTGTTAACTGAAATAGGAAAGTCCTGTCTTATATGTTTATTTGTTTATTTGTTTGTTTATTTATTTAGTATTCTCAGTCATGTGAAGTATAGATGACCACTAACTGTATTATGGTCAGAGTTAATGTTATAAGAATGATCTAATGTATATTTTTTAGTTTTTTTGTTTTTTTTTATAGATGGAACAAGATGTTGGTCGATTCTGCACTGGATATGCTGCTGTTTACACCACATGAGGTAGTCTAAATTCATACCACTCCCTCCCCTCCTATCGATACAGGAGGCAGTGACATATTAAATGCCCTCTCTTGATGGGTAGAACAGGAGTGGGTAAGAGTTTTTAGATGTGTATGTAGGTTGTAGATTTTTTCCTGTTGTCAAATGAATTAGGTATGCTGAAGAGAAAGTCTAGATCTGAGCTGATGGAATTGGATGGAGATCCCCGCACAGGTGCAGCTGACCAAGAAGCAGTGAACGGGCCTAGAGTTGAGAGTCTTTCACCATGCATAAAGACCATGCCTCGGTGACACCGGTCACGTCAGTGACTTCTGTCACTCCTTGTGTTCTTAAATCCCTACAGGAACAAGCAAATCAACAAGGAATAGAGTGTGACATGCAGGGAGCCAGCTGACTGAGGAAGGTCTGTGGACAAAGGGTGGTAAGCTTTCTCTGCCATGAGAGCTCTTCTTAATGATGGCCCAGGTAACATCTGTGAAAGACAATTGTCAGTGTGTGCTTTGGTGACACCAGGGTTCAGTACCCAGGTGGGTAGACTCACCCAGTCTTGTAAGACATGTGCCTAGAACGAAGAGAGAAGAGACTGTAAAGAGTCTGTAGAAACACCCTGCACCTACTCTACCCATTTTTTAGAGACTGCAAACTGATTATAGATGTATATCATGAGCCCGTTGTATGCAAGTCTGTGCGTGTTGTGTAAATTTCTCTCCAGGTTTGGTCAGAGGCATTCCAGTGCAGAAAACGATATTATTGTTGAGAAGCACATGAAGGTGATATGTAAAAAAAAAAAAAAATGTGTTTACAAAAAGTGTATATTTTATAGAAAAGTGGAAACTAGTAAATCGTGTATAAAATGTATATGTTTTATTTTCTTTTCGTAACAAACAGGTCTTTATGTAAGATGTTTTTTGGTTTAGCACAGACATGTATATTTTTATATAATTGACTGAATAGTGTGATAATCAGGTGTATTTTCCAATTCCAGATCTTAAATCAGAGCTATTAGCATATGGTCTCCAGTCAGGAGACTGATTGATCCTAAACGACAAGCGAGAAAGAGCCACGAGTCAACACTAGAGGAGCCGATCCAACCGCAGAAACATCTATGGATCCACACCTCGCATTGCAGAAGGGTTGATCAACCAGAGCTGCACTGAGCGTTCTGCTGATACTTATCCTTTTCAGAAAACCCTGTACAGTCTTAGACCAGCATTGCCAGAACAGTTAGAAGAGAGGACTTAGAGAACCTTGAGACATGGGAAAGTCCAACTACAAAGGGTGAGGACTCGCTTAGGAGTCCTTGGTATCAAACCGGTGAAGAAAACCCCTTTCCCCTTTCCGCCCATGTTTCAACGTTCAGTTAGGCAGGTTTTTCAACAGATCTTTCTACCTCTCTTCCTAAGGGAACACAGTACCCTTAGAATTCAGAAATGGCAGAAGTAAGTCTTTAGGGGGGACTGTTGAGGACAAGAATTGAGTATACAAAAATACTTAATTCAGCCATTTCATAGACTCAGTTATATAGTTCAGTAGATGTAAACTAACACACATATTTGTGGATGCTTTTGTTTCTTACTAACATGTATATATGTATATTGCATGTTCAGTGTATTTTCCTTAGACACAGTATATACTAGTATATATATATATATATATATATATATATATATATATATATACAGCTTGAAGATGGCTGCCGCTTCCTGTTTTGCACATGGGACGATGGACAAAGAAATTCTTGGAGCCTGGACTGACCAATCCAAGGAGGATGTGCAGATCTCTCTATGTCATGAAGCCCTGCCCTGCGATATTTGATTGGACTAAAACTTTTGTTTACACCCCCTTACTGCTTGGTCTAGAGTTTTTTCAAATAATAAAGATCACTTGGTCAGAGCCAGTCATGGAGATACAGTTAGGTCCAGAAATATTCGGACAGTGACACAATTTTCGCGAGTTGGGCTCTGCATGCCACCACATTGGATTTGAAATGAAACCTCTACAACAGAATTCAAGTGCAGATTGTAACGTTTAATTTGAAGGTTTGAACAAAAATATCTGATAGAAATTGTAGGAATTGTACACATTTCTTTACAAACACTGCACATTTTAGGAGGTCAAAAGTAATTGGACAAATAAACCAAACCCAAACAAAATATTTTTATTTTCAATATTTTGTTGCGAATCCTTTGGAGGCAATCACTGCCTTAAGTCTGGAATCCATGGACATCACCAAACGCTGGGTTTCCTCCTTCTTAATGCTTTGCCAGGCTTTTACAGCCGCAGCCTTCAGGTCTTGCTTGTTTGTGGGTCTTTCCGTCTTAAGTCTGGATTTGAGCAAGTGAAATGCATGCTCAATTGGGTTAAGATCTGGTGATTGACTTGGCCATTGCAGAATGTTCCACTTTTTTGCACTCATGAACTCCTGGGTAGCTTTGGCTGTATGCTTGGGGTCATTGTCCATCTGTACTATGAAGCGCCGTCCGATCAACTTTGCGGCATTTGGCTGAATCTGGGCTGAAAGTATATCCCGGTACACTTCAGAATTCATCCGGCTACTCTTGTCTGCTGTTATGTCATCAATAAACACAAGTGACCCAGTGCCATTGAAAGCCATGCATGCCCATGCCATCACGTTGCCTCCACCATGTTTTACAGAGGATGTGGTGTGCCTTGGATCATGTGCCGTTCCCTTTCTTCTCCAAACTTTTTTCTTCCCATCATTCTGGTACAGGTTGATCTTTGTCTCATCTGTCCATAGAATACTTTTCCAGAACTGAGCTGGCTTCATGAGGTGTTTTTCAGCAAATTTAACTCTGGCCTGTCTATTTTTGGAATTGATGAATGGTTTGCATCTAGATGTGAACCCTTTGTATTTACTTTCATGGAGTCTTCTCTTTACTGTTGACTTAGAGACAGATACACCTACTTCACTGAGAGTGTTCTGGACTTCAGTTGATGTTGTGAACGGGTTCTTCTTCACCAAAGAAAGTATGCGGCGATCATCCACCACTGTTGTCATCCGTGGACGCCCAGGCCTTTTTGAGTTCCCAAGCTCACCAGTCAATTCCTTTTTTCTCAGAATGTACCCGACTGTTGATTTTGCTACTCCAAGCATGTCTGCTATATCTCTGATGGATTTTTTCTTTTTTTTCAGCCTCAGGATGCTCTGCTTCACCTCAATTGAGAGTTCCTTAGACCGCATGTTGTCTGGTCACAGCAACAGCTTCCAAATGCAAAACCACACACCTGTAATCAACCCCAGACCTTTTAACTACGTCATTGATTACAGGTTAACGAGGGAGAAGCCTTCAGAGTTAATTGCAGCCCTTAGAGTCACTTGTCCAATTACTTTTGGTCCCTTGAAAAAGAGGAGGCTATGCATTACAGAGCTATGATTCCTAAACCCTTTCTCCGATTTGGATGTGAAAACTCTCATATTGCAGCTGGGAGTGTGCACTTTCAGCCCATATTATATATATAATTGTATTTCTGAACATGTTTTTGTAAACAGCTAAAATAACAAAACTTGTGTCACTGTCCAAATATTTCTGGCCCTGACTGTAGATGTAACTGACTTGCTGTCCAGTTATTCTTCATTCTCGTGTGCACACATGACATTATGATTAGAAACAGCAGTCAGATCCCGAGATACCTTTTGAGTCTCACCATCATCATCGTAATTTTAGCCTTGACAAGGTCTCATTCCACTGAGCACTTCATGGCATATAAAGAGTCCCTGACCACTTTCAAGTCCACACTCACTGCTGCAAAACAAACCTACTTCTCATCCCTCATATCCTCTCTCTCACAACCCTAAACAGCTATTCAACACTTTCAATTCTCTCCTCCGTCCTCCAGCACCACCTCCCTCTCCTCTCCTCTCAGCTGAAGACTTTGCCTCTTTCTTCAAGCAGAAGATTGACAACATTAGAGCAAGCTTTGGCCCACAATCACTACAGCCACTTCTCACAACTACTCAGCCTTCTTCCTCCAAATCCAGCTTCTCCACCATGACAGAAAACAATTTTTCCACTCTACTCTCAAGATCACATCTAACAACCTGCGCACTGGACCCGCTCCCATCCCACCTCATTCCCAACATCACCGCAGTCCTCATCCCAGCCCTAACCCATCTCTTCAACCTATCACTATCAGCTGGTGTATTCCCTTCATGCTTTAAGCATGCCTCTATTACACCCATCCTCAAAAACCCCTGCCTTGACCCATCCTCTGTGTCAAACTATCGCCCCATATCCCTTCTCCCCTATGCCTCAAAACTACTAGAACAGCATGTCCATCTTGAACTGTCCTCATACCTCTCATCCTGCTCCCTCTTTGACCAGCTACAATCTGGCTTCCGACCACATCATTCCACTGAAACTGCCCTAACTAAAGTCACTAATGACCTACTAACCGCCAAAGCCAAGCGACACTACTCTATCCTCCTCCTACTGTACCTGTCCTCTGCCTTCGACACAGTAGACCATTCCCTCCTACTACAGATTCTCTCATCTCTGGGCATCACAGACTTGGCCTTATCTTGGATTTCTTCATACCTAACCGACCGAACTTTCAGTGTCTCCCATTCTCACACCACTTTCTCATCTCGCCCCCTATCTGTCGGTGTCCCAAAAGACTCAGTTCTTGGACCCCTGCTGTTCTCCATCTACACCTTTGGCCTGAGACAGCTCATAGAGTCCCACGGCTTTCAGTATCATCTCTATGCCGATGACACACAGATCTACCTCTCTGGACCTGACATTACCTCTCTACTAACCAAAATCCCACAATGTCTGTCTGCTATTTCATCCTTCTTCTCTGCGCGATTCCTAAAACTTAACATGGACAAAACAGAGTTCATTGTCTTTCCCCCTCCTCACTCATCTCGTCCAACAAGCCTTTCCATCAAACTTGATGGTTGCTCACTCTCCCCAGTCTCACAAGCACGTTGCCTTGGAGTAACCCTCGACTCTGCTCTATCCTTCAAGCCACACATTCAAGCCCTCTTCAACTCATGCCGATTACAACTCAAAAATATCTCCCGGATCCGTGCTTTCCTTAACCAAGAATCAGCAAAAATATTAGTGCATGCCCTCATCATCTCCTGCCTTGACTACTGCAACCTCCTGCTCTCTGGCCTCCCTCCCAACACTCTTGCACCCCTCCAATCTATCCTAAATGCTGCGGCCCGCCTAATCCACCTTTCCCCTCGCTACTCCCCAGCCTCGCCACTCTGCCAATCCCTTCACTGGCTTCCCATCACCCAACGACTCCAGTTCAAAACATTAACAATGACATACAAAGCCATGCACAACCTGTCACCTCCCCTACATCTGTGACCTAGTCTCCCGGTACCTACCTGCACGCAACCTCAGATCCTCACAAGATCTCCTTCTCTGCTCCTCTCTTATCTCCTCTTCCCATAATCGTGTACAAGATTTCTCCTGTGCATCCCCCTTACTCTGGAATGCTCTACCTCAGCACATCAGACTCTCACCTACCGTGGAAAGCTTCAAGAGGAACCTCAAGACCCACCTCTTCCACCAAGCCTACAACCTACAATAGCCCTCAGTCCAGTAGCCCACTGCGCAACCAACTCTCTCCTCACCTATTGTACCATCACCCATTCCCTGTAGACTGTGAGCCCTCGAGGGCAGGGTCCTCTCTCCTCCTATACCAGTCTGTTTTGTACTGTTAATGATTGCTGTACGTATACCCTATTTCACTTGTAAAGCGCCATGGAATAAATGGCGCTATAATAATAAATAATAATAATAATTATATATATATATATATATATATATATATATATATATATTGTATATATATATAAATATTGTGTGTGAATGCTGCTGGAGGTCCCTCAACCCCCTCTAGTAATCCCAATCCTCCCCTCCTTATTATCCCCTCCTCAGTCTATTAAAAAAAAAACAAAAAGCGACGTTAACCGTTACCTCTCCTGTACCAGCTGTACGGACCCGCGCCGCGTCGTCTCTTCACTTCCCAGCTCCCGGGTACTTTTCAAATGTGTCACACAGAAAAGTGCAGGGCAGGGAGTAGAGGACGGACTCCTGAGTTCCGCTCTCTACTACACTGTACAGAGCTGCGGATCGCTCCCTGCCTGGCATGCTGCATGCGATGAGGGCAATCTGGCCATGAGCCCCCAGAGTCTTGAGCAGCTACAGGTCAGATTGCCTTCATTACTGACAGGTCAGGAAAAGTCCCCCTGAACCTTGGGGCACAGTGCAGCTGCATAAGCGGTATCTCAGCACACGTGGCTAATTTGCATGTGATGCGATTAGCCACGTGTATAGCGGCAAAAGCAGCACTGACGAGCCCCTCTGCTGTGACTGTGACTGGGGCCTGGTGAAGAGGGGGGAGGACCCGGCTGGCCCGGGGCTTAATAAAACTAAGTAATTGTCCCTGGCTCAGCCAGGTCCCTGGGCCCCCCCATCTTCACCGGGCCCAGTACACCAGGCACAGTAGTAATGCCCTGATGGCGGCCCTGCCAACGACTGTCCAGCGCGTGGTGAGACACATGAGAATTAATGGGTATAGTAAGGAAGAGGAAGGCCCTGACAATAGGGAGTGGGGGTTGGGACACTTCCTGACAATAACCTGTGTCTGTTCAATAAGCCCCCCTAACGTCCCTGAAAGAGTCCTTCCCATCTTCACCGTCACGTGCCTAGCCACTAACTGTCCCTCCACTCACCCTGTATAGTGCCAAGGCCAGTGAATGCACTAGACGTCACCACTACGGTAATATTACATGGAATGGAGGACAGACAGGGGGACATAGACAAAAAAAATATACACCAACTTCCACAGTTGTAGCCAAGCACTAGAACTGCAAGCGACATGGCTTCCAATCATGACCAGAGTAAAGCTTTGCAATCCTTAGAGAGAAGCTGCTTGGGTAGTTGACTACGTTCATATGCCAGTTAAAATTTATCCACTACTTTGACGACTCCTATTGTTTGGGGCTATTACATTGGAGAATCAGTCTCTCTTTTCAACACTTTTCCAACTCCGTGTCTTTGTCAGCACTCGAGGTTCACGCTATCTCATCCTCAGTCTCCTATCCTTCTCCTCAGGTTGCCACAAACCACCCACTGTATGTGACTAGTGATGAGTGAGCTCTGAAATGCTCAAGTGTTCAGTACTCAAATTGAGCAGGTCGGATGCTCGGAAGGACTCGACTCAAGTTCCGAGTATAATGGAAGTTTCTATAAATATAAATCTAAGCTAAATACAAACAAAATATACCTTTTATTTGTATCATTTAAAATTATGAGGAGCATAACAGAAAAAACAAAACAGTATAAACATTGTGCAATTAAACATAATAATAACTACAAATACATAAAGATAAAGGAGTGATCTCACCCAGTATGTAGCTGAGATTTTTCATCAGAATCCTCCGGATGGAAGCTGCAGAACAGGTACTGTTAAATTGTACCCTGTTGTACCCATGCAACAAGGGCAGCCCCAAGTGTGGAAAAAATTACCCCATATACCCTCTGTATTGCAAATATAAAAATGGCTATTTTTGAGTTTATAAATTATGTTATACTATAACATTGATTAATCAGACAGACAAAGTGTACATGGTTACAAAATCTTGTATATACTTAAGGATTTCTGTGTGCTTGTCTTGAATATACAGACAAACAATATATCCATTTACCTAGCACAAATACCTGATGTGTATTCTTGGGAGACTTGAATGCTGTGGGTTTATTACCCCATTGTCTGATGTGTGGTGTATCTCTGGTTCATCTATGCCCAATGACTGGCCATCAAAGGGCATGGATCAATAAGACTACAACACATTAACTTTAAGGCTTGTAATATTGTTCAAGCCTTTTTAAGATCAGCTGAAGTTTAGCACAGACAGAAGCTCGTGTTACCTGTACCAAGATGTCCGGTCAGTGTTGGGATTTCCAGGAGTCCTCTGTCTATGTCATGCTTCTCTGATTCTTAATATTCCAGACAGATGATGTCCAAAGCTCCTTGGTGATGTAAGTATTTAACTGTACTTAACCTTTGTATGTTGATTATACAAAAGTGTACGCAATATCATATTTTTCCTTTAAGTTTGTATTTCATATTAACCTTTATAATAAAATTACTTATTTGCCTTCTTTAAAGCCGTATCTGAACCTTAGTGTTAAAAATATAGCAAAACATTTGGCGCTGTGAACAGGATATACGCAGAAGGCTTTGAGTATTTTTGTTAGTGTGATATTGCGTAAAATATGCCTCTTTTTAAGAAAAAAGTGGTTGTGAGTGAATGCATTGAGATTCCAGGTTGGGAACAGAGTCCCTATGATATTTTGGCAACCAAGTGGTCGCATAGTGTTGGTTTGAGTGAACCATGGGACAAATGTTTGAAAAATGCTGAACCTGTTGATGTGGTTGAATGCTTGCAGAAAGTGAAAGTGGAAAAAGGTAAAGAATTGGGTGCTGTTGGTAGGTGTGGATGGGTCCTATTGTCTGCATATAGAAAACAGCATGAGGAAAAGATACGTATGGTAACAAAAGTTGAGGAATTGGAGAGACAGTTGTGTGAGGTCCAGACTGCATTGGTTACAGCACAGTGTCAGAATAAGTTGTCAGTGGACCAATGTGATGGATATCAGCATGATGCAGACAAGTCTGCTGTATGTATAGAGCAGTACAAATACAGAAAGAAGAGAGGGAAGGAAAATAGAAAGGAAGTAGCTTTGGCCATAGCCAAAGCGGGGACAGAGGGGAATCCAGATGAGTGGAGTGGTGAGGTACAGAACTCATCTGATTCTGAAAACGTCACCGACCCAGAACAGGAGGATGAACATGTCAGTGGGGAGAAGGAAATTGATCCTCCTCATAACCCAATAAGAGTTCATCCTATATACCATAGACAAGTTGTAGAAACAGCTACAGGTAAACAGAACAGGAATATGGTACAGGATTGCAGTCAGCTTCTTGATCGTTTTTCACAAAGGTCAAATGAACCTTTGATAACTTGGATAGTCAGATTATGGGAGACGGGGGCTCATGGAGTACAGCTGGATGCTGTGGATGGCCCAAAGTTTGTTCAACTCAGCCATGAGCCTGTAGTGAAGGAGGCATTTTGTTCCTTGATGATTCAGCGACCACATGTGGTGTGTAGTATGTTGGATGTTGTGGCTATTGCATTGCAGCATAAATACCCATCTGAGGCGGACTGGCCGCCCAATGAGAAACCATGGTTTACATTGAAAGATTGTGCACGGAGATTGAAGGAGGAGGCTATGAAAAATGCTATTTCAGCAAGTACATATGACGATTACATGCAAGTTGTTGTAAGTGTTTCTATTAGAAATTGTATTATTAGAAATGCCCCTCCAGCTTATAAACATGTCATGATGGCATTAATGGTAAATCAGACTGGGAAACCCATCTCCAATACATTGGAGGCGATCCGACAGTTAGGGGGTCTGGGAGATTGGGGTCCCAAACAAAGAGGTCAGCTTAATTTTGAAGAACAGTGTAACAACGTCAAAAGTAGTACAAATCGTAGATCCCGTGTTACCAGGAGAGATATGTTTATGGCCCTGATAAAGGATGGTGTTCCCTGGGATAAAATAGACATGATTAGTACTGACGAGATGTGGAAATTGTATCAAAGGAGAGGACTCAATAAAAAGCCAGGGGTTTCACATAATAATAAGGTTGCAGCAAAAGATTCTGAATCTCCACAGCGCAGGCAAAGCAGGACACGGGGAGAAAGAGGGCCCACTTTCTCATCGTCACCAGCAAAGCCTACAGCACCGGGGGTGTTGGATCTTTATGCTGAAGTCAAATGTTTGGTGCAGGAAATCAAAGCCCAGCAGAAGAGGTTATCATCATCTTCCATCAAGATGTCTCCATCTGAAATGGAAGATAGATGGGGGGAAATTGATAAGGGTAATATTGAGACCACAGAGGAGATTGAAAAAGATAAGGGTAATATTGAGACCACAGAGGAGATTGAAAAAGATAAGGGTAATATTGAGACCACAGCGGAGATTGAAAAAGATAAGGGTAATATTGAGACCACAGAGGAGATTGCCACCAATACAGAATGTACAGAGATATGTAAAGAGATAAGTATTACAAAAGCCATTCCTGCTCATAAACAATACAGAGCCATCCAAATGTTAACAGAGAGACTGGAAACCAGGAGAATCCCTGTGTTCAGTCTATTGGAAGGGCAATTATTTTTGCTATTGTTTGGTTGGTCATATATTTACATACCCATGCTGATAATTAATACAACACAATATACCAATATGGTTGGGTAAATAGTGAACTTTTTAGGCTGTCAAGTTAGGTGTGAATCTTTTAACATATGGATAATGGACTGGATAAAATTGTGTTTTGTGCATTATTTGAGCTTATATGCTAATCATGTTTGTGCTTTCTTTTTAGGGGTGCTTCACACACAGTGAGCTCGCTGCCGAGATCGCTGCTGAGTCACGCTTTTTGTGACGCAGCAGTGACCTCATTAGCGATCTCGCTGTGTGTGACAATGAGCAGCGATCTGGCCCCTGCTGCGAGATCGCTGCTCGTTACACACAGCCCTGGTTCGTTTTCTTCAAAGCCGCTCTCCTGCTGTGACACACAGATCGCTGTGTGTGACAGCAAGAGAGCGACAAATGAAGCGAGCAGGGAGCAGGAGCCGGCGTCTGACAGCTGAGGTAAGCTGTATCCAAGATAAACATCGGGTAACCAAGGTGGTTGCCCGATATTTACCTTAGTTACCAGCCTCTGCAGCTCTCACGCTGCCAGTGCCGGCTCCGGCTCTCTGCACATGTAGCTGCTGTACACATCGGGTTAATTAACCCGATGTGTACAGCAGCTAGGAGAGCAAGGAGCCAGCGCTAAGCAGTGTGCGCGGCTCCCTGCTCTCTGCACATGTAGCTGCATTACACATCGGGTTAATTAACCCGATGTGTACTGTAGCTAGGAGAGCAAGGAGCCAGCGCTCAGTGTGCGCGGCTCCCTGCTCCCTGCTCACACTGGTAACTAATGTAAACATCGGGTAACCATACCCGATGTTTACCTTAGTTACCAGTCTCCGCAGCTTCCAGACGGCGGCTCCGTGCAAGCGCAGCGTCGCTTGCACGTCGCTGCTGGCTGGGGGCTGTTCACTGGTCGCTGGTGAGATCTGCCTGTTTGACAGCTCACCAGCGACCATGTAGCGATGCAGCAGCGATCCTGACCAGGTCAGATCGCTGGTCGGATCGCTGCTGCATCGCTAAGTGTGAAGGTACCCTTAGACTGGAGACCATAGTTTTACATGTTATTAGAGCAATCAGGCTAAAACAATGAAACAAGTAATCATCCCATTGTGATGAATGGGTATTGTATTTACCTAATGGTTGTTGTTTGTTTTATGTGTATGTTCAATCAGGACCACAATAGGCTTGTAAATACCCTCTCAGTATGATGGTCTCATAGTCCAAAGGTCAGATTTGGCCTTCAACTGATTTCAGTTAATAAGAGAAGGGATAGATCAGGATTATTAATTAAGGTAATTCTAATGAATAGTGGAGACAGTGACATGTTAATACAGGAGTGAGATAGAATAGCTCAGTTGATGGTACTGTCTATTTCTAAAATGTAGATAGTGTTAGGGCCAGATGGACGGGTAGACCCTGGAGGTGGATCCACTGGGCCGAACTCCCGGATGAGGGAAAGGAGTCCGGTAGCCGGAGCACTGTAGGTAGCAGGACAGTCCGTGCACTGGGAGAAAATGGAGAAGTCCCTGGGGCCACGAGGTCACTGATGGTGGTCCGGGTGACGGAGCTCAGGTTCGGAAGCCGTGATGGTGTCAGGCGGGGTCCGGAACCGTTGGAGCGAGATGACGGGTCACCGCAGGGATCCGAGATGGTACGGACTGTCAGGATGGCAGATGGGCAGCGTTCGGGGTTCGAGGTACCGCAGGACCGGATGGCGATGCAGGATCGGCTCTAGAAGACAGAGAGGTAAGTATCTCACAGAACACAAGGAGACCTGACTCCTAGCTTGGGAAAACACGAAGAACAGGCCCCGCTCCCTTGGACATTAACCCCCTATATACCCTGTACCTGTGTGCCTCATTTCTTGTTAATTGACACTGGCCCTTTAAGAAAGGGTCAGTGACCGCGCGCGCGCCCTAATGCGCATGCGCGCGGCCCGGGTGCCAGAAGCCAGGGCAGGAAGCTGAGAGGAGGATGCAGGGGAGCCGGCCAGGGACTGGGAAGCCGTCGGGCGCCGGGAGCGGAGACCAGGGGGCCTGGGAGGTACGGGCACCGGAGGCTGGAGAGCGGGGAGCGTGGCAGGTGAGCCGGGGAGCGGAGTAGAGGACCCGGGGAACGGAGCAGAGGACCCGGGGAGCGTGACAGTACCCCCCCCACGCCCCCCTCCCCGCAACCGGGACAGGAAGGCACGGATCAGAGGAGTGCCCACGTTCTCCCTGGGCTCCCAGGACCTATCCTCAGGACCATACCCTTCCCAGTCCACCAGGAAGAACTGCCGACCACGTACGGTCTTCATGGCCACGATATCTCTTACCGCATAGATGTCGTCCTCAGCAATAGGAGGAGGAGCCGGACTGGCGGCAGCGGAGAAGGGACCAAGAACAACCGGCTTGAGCAGAGAGACGTGGAAGGAGTTGGGTATTCTCAGTCGGATGTACTTGGAAGCAAGCCAGACGAGATCTCCCGGAGAGCAACACGGAGGGTCCAGGCGTCTCTTGTCCGCGTGTCTCTTTATCCGCAGGGTTGCCCGTGCAAGGGACGCCTTAACTGAGTCCCAAATGGTTGTAAAGTCACGGAGTACTGCATCAGCAGCAGGGATGTCCGAGGACGAGGATACAGGCAATGGGACAGACGGCTGAAGTCCGTAGACGACATGGAAGGGAGAACTGGAGGAGGACTCACTGACGTGGTGATTATGGGAGAATTCAGCCCAAGGAAGAAGCGTGGACCAATCGTCATGATGGGCGTTCACGTAGTGACGTAAGAAAGAGGTCAATATCTGATTGACCCGTTCCACTTGGCCGTTCGACTGAGGATGGTAGGCCGAAGAAAAGTCCAAAGTCACTCCCAGATGTTTACAGAGAGCCCTCCAGAAGCGGGAGGTGAACTGAGTTCCTCTGTCGGACACTATGTGTGATGGAAAGCCATGCAAGCGGAAGATGTGATGTATATAGGCGTCCGCGAGTTCCTGAGCAGAGGGCAGTCCAGCCATAGGAACGAAATGGGCCAATTTAGAGAACCGATCCACCACGACCCATATGACTGTGTGTCCGGAGGACAATGGCAAGTCCGTAATAAAGTCCATCGCTATGTGTTGCCAGGGAACTGAGGGTATGGGCAGAGGCAGAAGACGGCCGTATGGCAGGTGTTTGGGTGTCTTGTTCCTGGCACAGGAGGAGCAGGCAGAGACAAAAGAGGCGACGTCCGTGCGCAGGGATGGCCACCAGTAATGACGTACAATAGCGCTCCATGTTTTCTTCTGACCTGCATGACCGGCTGTTTTCGAGGCATGGCCCCAGTGTAACACTTTTTGCCTGTCTGTCTCAGAGACATAGGTCTTCCCGGGCGGTATCTGGGCCAGGGTGACAGGAGCCACCGGAATAATCTTACTTGGACAGATGATGGGTTGAGATGTCTCTTCCTCCTGTTCCACGGGCACGAAAGACCTAGACAAGGCATCAGCGCGTACATTCTTGTTCGCGGGTCGGAAATGAAGCTGGAAGTCGAACCGGGCAAAGAACAAGGACCACCTGGCTTGCCGTGGGTTCAGTCGCTGAGCAGTCCGCAGGTATTCCAGGTTTTTGTGGTCCGTGTAAACAATGACAGGGTACACTGCTCCTTCCAGAAGATAGCGCCATTCCTCCAGAGCCAGTTTAACCGCCAATAGCTCTCGGTCACCGATGGTGTAATTGCGTTCAGGCGCGGAGAAGCTCTTGGAGAAGAAACCGCACGTCACCATCTTCCCGGAGGAGGACTTCTGCATGAGCACTGCTCCGGCTCCCGAGGAGGAGGCATCCACCTCCAAGGTGAACTGGCGGTTTAACTCTGGACGGTGGAGTACAGGAGAGGAGGCAAAGGCTCGCTTTAGAGCGCCAAACGCGGCGTCGGCCGCAGGTGACCAGTCCTTTGGATTAGCCCCCTTCTTGGTCAAGGCGGAGAGAGGAGCAGTCAGAGCCGAGAAGTGAGGAATGAACTGGCGGTAATAGTTAGCGAATCCCAGAAAGCGTTGGATTGCCTTCAGTCCAGAAGGAGGAGGCCAGTTGAGAATGGAGGAGACCTTCTTTGGATCCATCTGCAGTCCGGTATCGGTGATGAGGTACCCCAGGAAGGGGAGAGAAGACTGTTCGAAGACGCACTTCTCGTACTTGGCGTAGAGACGATTCTCTCTCAGTCTTTGTAGAACCAGTTGCACGTTCTCTCGGTGGGTCTGGAGGTCCGGAGAGAAGATAAGGATGTCATCCAGATATACCACCACACAGACGTAGAGAAGGTCCCGAAACACATCGTTCACTAATTCTTGGAAGACTGCTGGTGCGTTACACAGGCCGAAGGGCATCACGCAGTATTCATAGTGCCCATCGCGAGTGTTGAACGCAGTCTTCCATTCATCCCCTGAGCGGATACGGACCAGGTTGTAGGCACCCCGAAGATCCAACTTGGTGAACACACGAGCTCCTCTGAGCCGATCAAACAATTCGGGGATGAGCGGCAGGGGGTACTTGTTTTTCACGGTGATTAGGTTCAATCCCCGGTAGTCTATACATGGGCGTAGGTCACCCTCTTTCTTCTTTACGAAGAAGAAGCCTGCTCCAGCAGGAGAGGAGGATCTCCGGATGAATCCCTTAGCCAGGCTCTCTGTGATGTACGTAGACATGGCCCTTGTTTCGGCTGGAGACAGTGGATATATCCGTCCTCGAGGTGGTGTAGTTCCCGGGAGCAGGTCAATGGCACAATCGTAAGGACGATGTGGCGGAGGTACTTCGGACTCCTTCTTATCAAAGACGTCCACGAAGGACCAATAGGCTGAGGGCAGTCCCGGTAGGGACTCGGGAACCGGAGGTCGCCGGATGGGTTGTATGGTCTTCAGACACCTCTCATGGCAAGAAGGCCCCCATCGAGTGATATCGCCAGTGCCCCAGCTGACTGAAGGCTCGTGTGTCCGCAACCAGGGAAGGCCCAGCAGGATTTGATGTGACATATGTGGGAGGACGTAGAGAGCGATGTTCTCGGTGTGCAGAGCACCGATACGCAGTTCAAGCGGCTTGGTGATCCAGGAGATGGTATCAGAGAGAGGTCTCCCATCCACAGAGGCAATCACAAAAGGTTTGGCGAGTGGAGTAACAGGCACCTGGTACTTGTCCACCGTGGCCTGCTGGATGAAATTGCCTGCTGCCCCAGAATCGAGGTACGCCTCAGCCGTAAACCGCGTCTCTCCCGTTGTCACTTGCACAGTCCATGTAACTGGGTCTGAGAGAGTCCCAGCACCTAGGGTGGCCTCTCCTACCAACCCTAGGCTTTGGAGTTTCCCGGCCTCTCTGGACAGGCGCGTAGCAGGTGTGTGCCCTCTCCGCAGTAAAAGCAGAGACCCTTGGCGAGCCGCTCTGCTCGACGTTGTTCAGACTGTCGTACACGGTCGATCTGCATAGGCTCATGGACGGAGACACCAGAGGCCGTTGACTGGAGTACGGCGGGCTTCTGTGGAGGAGATGAATGCCGTACCGGACGTCTCTCACGGGATACCTCTTTGGACCGCTCCTGAAAGCGTATGTCCACTCGAGTCGCTAGGGTAATCAGGGCGTCCAGGGTGGACGGTACATCACGTCCAGCCAGCTCATCTTTGATTCGACCCGATAGTCCTTCCCAGAAGGCGGCGGTTAGGGCCTCGTTATTCCACCCGAGTTCTGAAGCCAAGGTGCGGAAACGGATGGCGTATTGACCCACCGTCAGTGTTCCCTGACGTAACCGGAGAAGTGATGACGCAGACGCGGAGGCGCGTCCGGGTTCGTCAAAGGTTCTGCGAAAGGCCTGCAGGAACTCCTGGAGGTTCTTGGTCATAGGTTCCTCCTTCTCCCACAAGGGGTTCATCCACGCCAGTGCCTCGCCCTCAAGGTGAGACATGATGAAGGCGACCTTGGCTTGGTCGGAGGCAAACAGATGTGGCAGCTGCGTGAAATGGAGGGAGCATTGGTTTATAAACCCCCTGCAGGTCTTGGGATCTCCGGCGTACCGGGGTGGTGAGGCCAAACGCAGTCTGGAAGCATCCGAAGAGGCAGCCACGGGAGTGGGGGTCGTGGCTTGACTAGTGGAGGCTCGGGATGTTGAAGACGTGACTGCCGCTTGTAGCGTGGTCAGGCGGGTGTCCACGGAAGTCATAAAGTTCAGCATGCGGGTCTGGACTTCACGCTGGCGTTGGAGTTCCTCATGCAAGGCCGCTAGTGCTTCGGCGGGATCCATGGCCTGTTCTTACTGTTAGGGCCAGATGGACGGGTAGACCCTGGAGGTGGATCCACTGGGCCGAACTCCCGGATGAGGGAAAGGAGTCCGGTAGCCGGAGCACTGTAGGTAGCAGGACAGTCCGTGCACTGGGAGAAAATGGAGAAGTCCCTGGGGCCACGAGGTCACTGATGGTGGTCCGGGTGACGGAGCTCAGGTTCGGAAGCCGTGATGGTGTCAGGCGGGGTCCGGAACCGTTGGAGCGAGATGACGGGTCACCGCAGGGATCCGAGATGGTACGGACTGTCAGGATGGCAGATGGGCAGCGTTCGGGGTTCGAGGTACCGCAGGACCGGATGGCGATGCAGGATCGGCTCTAGAAGACAGAGAGGTAAGTATCTCACAGAACACAAGGAGACCTGACTCCTAGCTTGGGAAAACACGAAGAACAGGCCCCGCTCCCTTGGACATTAACCCCCTATATACCCTGTACCTGTGTGCCTCATTTCCTGTTAATTGACACTGGCCCTTTAAGAAAGGGTCAGTGACCGCGCGCGCGCCCTAATGCGCATGCGCGCGGCCCGGGTGCCAGAAGCCAGGGCAGGAAGCTGAGAGGAGGACGCAGGGGAGCCGGCCAGGGACTGGGAAGCCGTCGGGCGCCGGGAGCGGAGACCAGGGGGCCTGGGAGGTACGGGCACCGGAGGCTGGAGAGCGGGGAGCGTGGCAGGTGAGCCGGGGAGCGGAGTAGAGGACTCGGGGAACGGAGCAGAGGACCCGGGGAGCGTGACAGATAGTCAGAGGGAGGGCTCCTTCAGTTCTGCAGAGAAGATAAATGATTTGGATCTTCACATCCTATCAATGATTGTGCAAAAATTTGGGTGAAACAATTGAGTGACAAAGATATTCCAGAACCTGCTGAAGTCATTGCTCGAGGAGCAGACAATGTGCTGACAGTTATGAAACAAGAAAAGTGGGAATACATCCCAACTGACAGATGAGTAATATGTGTATTTTTGTCCCTTTAGATCAAAATCTGGAAATGTTGCATCATTGGCGCCACCATGGGCATGGATCTACTTCCGTCAGAAGCCAAGCAACCTTCAGACCGAAAACAGAGAGACCAACCATGGAAAATATGGCCTTATTGAAAACCAAACAGAAGAAGACCTAGAAGAAGAAGATGTGACCCAAAACTTCACCTCCAATCTGTATTGTGCCTATATGAACTGCACTGGGGAACATTCTCTAACAGAAGAGATGATTGCCCTAAGGACTCAGAGGACTTGTCAAAGCAAAATAGGCAGATGTCAACAATTAAAAATACAGAATCAGACAGGCTATAAAGAGATTGCTATTATTTGTGGCTCTCATACAAATAAAAAATGCAAACGTATGAGGGCAGGAAATAATATGAGATTAACAATATAATGACTGTTTCATTATATACAAAAAATGTAAAATTGTTAACGAAATCATAGATACAAGGATTATCTATAATAATTGTAGGAACACTCACTGTAGTAGCATATGCAGCTAAAGCAATAGGACGATTCTCTTGTTTGGTGGCTATATTTATCACAAGTAGAGATGGATTTATACTAGATTAATTACATTACACAAGATAATGGTAGATGGTGGGAATGTGTATTTTCTTAGTTACCTGATTTTTGGATATATGCATTATATATATTAGGAGTAATTTTTGCTATTGTGCATGCATTGCTTTGTGTTGTTGTATCATCCGCTAAAACTATGCCGTTAGGGTATGGGACATTGTATAAATAATGTATGGCTCAAAATAGCCAAGGGTGGAATGTATTGCAAATATAAAAATGGCTATTTTTGAGTTTATAAATTATGTTATACTATAACATTGATTAATCAGACAGACAAAGTGTACATGGTTACAAAATCTTGTATATACTTAAGGATTTCTGTGTGTTTGTCTTGAATATACAGACAAACAATATATCCATTTACCTAGCTCAAATACCTGATGTGTATTCTTGGGAGACTTGAATGCTGTGGGTTTATTACCCCATTGTCTGATGTATGGTGTATCTCTGGTTCATCTATGCCCAATGACTGGCCATCAAAGGGCATGGATCAATAAGACTACAACACATTAACTTTAAGGCTTGTAATATTGTTCAAGCCTTTTTAAGATCAGCTGAAGTTTAGCACAGACAGAAGCTCGTGTTACCTGTACCGAGATGTCCGGTCAGTGTTGGGATTTCCAGGAGTCCTCTGTCTATGTCATGCTTCTCTGATTCTTAATATTCCAGACAGATGATGTCCAAAGCTCCTTGGTGATGTAAGTATTTAACTGTACTTAACCTTTGTATGTTGATTATACAAAAGTGTACGCAATATCATATTTTTCCTTTAAGTTTGTATTTCATATTAACCTTTATAATAAAATTACTTATTTGCCTTCTTTAAAGCCGTATCTGAACCTTAGTGTTAAAAATATAGCAAAACAACCCTCCCAATGCGTTTCTTCCACTGTCACGTGGATTCCTCAGGGGAGGAACAATAAAGCAAAGTAGGGGATTAAATGCAACCTACAGTGGCAGAATATAATGGGTTGGCCAGTCTGTGCCTTAACCTCCAGTCAATGTGAAACCTGAGCATTTATCCGGAAGACCCTAAATGGAGGGCTGGGTGGGAAGGGGGGGGCATTCAAATCGCTGAAATGAATGAAAACAGCACTCTCATGGAATGGGAAGAGCATGGCGACCATGCTTGTTTGCATCTCTGACTCCCAGGTTGCTGCTGAGAACTAAATCATTTAAAACAATTACGTGGGGTTCTCCCTATTTTTGATTACCACCCAAGGTAAAGCAAACAGATGGGGCTTATATTATCAGGCTAGGAAGCTCCATGGATGTTGGCCCCTTACCAGCCTAAAAATACCAGCCCTCAGATGCCCCAAAATTGGCACATCCATTAGATCCATGAAAGTGAAAAACATTCTTCGGAAAGTAGATGTTTCAGTATCTAAGTATATCATAAAAAGAATAATTCATGATAGGAAGTATAGAGGGTTCACAACAAGGTGCAAACCATTAATCAGCGTTAAAAATCGAAAGGCCAGACTTTGGCAAACAAAAACATCTATAGAAGCCAGTCCAGTTCTGGAAAAGCATTCTTTGGATAGATGAAACTAAGATCAACCTGAACCAGAATGATGAGAAGAAGAAAGTATATAGGAATATTGGAACGGCTCATGATCCAAAACACAGCTCTTCCTCTGTAAAACATGGTAGAGGCAGTGTGTTGGCCGGGCATGCATGACTTCCAATAGCACTTGTTTACTAGTATTTGTTGATGATGTGACTGAAGAAAGAAGCAGCCGGATGAATTCTGAAGTGTGCAGGGCGATACTTACTGCTCATATTGAACCAAATGCAGCAAGGTTGATTGGACTGCGCTTCACCGTACAGATGGGCTATGATCAAAACATACTGCGAAAGCAAACCAGGAGTTCTTTAAGGCAACTAAGTGAAATATTCTGCAATGGAATCACAAATCAATCACAAGATCTCAAACCCATTGAGCTGCATTTCACATACTTAAGACAAAACTTAAGCAGAAAGACCCACAAACAATAAACAACTGAAGTCAGCTGCAGTAAACGCCTGACAAAGCATCACAAGGATGTCAGTTACTGACGTCCATGAACTGGAAGATATAGACACAAGAGGACCCATGTGCAAAAATACTACATGGGCCCTTTGCAGTCTAGGAGCTCATCATAACATTCACAATTCCATCTGCTGTGGAGGTAGAAATGGTCCCACTTGCCTCTTTGGCCTCTGTGCAGCCGCACAGGTTGCACTAATGTATTTCTGTCCTTGAATCCATGGCTCCAGGGTTCAGGCAGTCATTGCCTGCAATGTATTCTCTACAAAGTATTAAAAATTATCATTTTATTTATGGTAAATTTAATTTGCCCAGTTACTTTTGAGCCCCTGAAATGTATTTTTTTTTCTTACTTTTTATGCTGTTTTGCCTATTGAGTCCCTCGATGTCCAATTATTTATTTGCTGCACACCAAATGACCTGCATTATGTGGAAACATGTTTGAGATTTTTGGATGCAAAAATATTCATAAAATAACTTGAACTATATTTTATATATCTAGCATCAAAACCTGTATTCTAAGTATGATTCATTTCACCACAGGAATTAAACTACTGTTATAGATAATTTATTATCACGAAGAGCAAGAATGGTCCTGCACCACTGCGTGTTACCTGCGGTACCGCGTACATTCTGGAGGAAAGCTGTAGATCTTCTTGATCCAAAGCGGGGTGCTCGTCACAAAGTAGAATCCATAAGAAACAAGGTGAGAAGAAAAAGACCGCACTCCTTCCGCTGTGCAGGATAACTCGTTTATTCAAGTAGGTGCAGGGTAAAAGGCTGGAAACAACGTGTGAGCCGGCTCCTAAACGAGGACGACGGCCGTTTCGCCTATTGATTAGGCTTCCACGGGTAATTTATTATGTGCTCTGGTTTGAATGGTCATTGCATCTCTCCATAATTTTATCTTTTTGTTTTTATGTTTATCCTTTCCAAATATATCTAATAAGGGAATGTTATAATTTCAATATATCTTGATTCTGGTCCTTTATCTGCCAGAAAAAGCACTAAATATACTCTAAAAAATGATAGGATATATGCCCTGCAGTGTAAAAATGACTTGCTGATCATATGTTCAGTCTTTTGAGCTTCTTTTAACCACTTCAGATTTCCAAAGATGCAAAGTGGTTGAATGAAGTTACCCGACCATTAGTAAAGCGATTTCCACTTGTAGGCTGTTTACTAGTTTAATTTATTAAAAAAAATGGTGCCCAAAAGATGACTGAAAAGAAGCAAAATAAGTGTCTTTAGCACATAAGATGCTAGTGTGTCCTAAGGCATCTACTGCCTGAAAAACCCATGGAATTCACAGACATTTAAAAGACATCGTATGCAAATACCCTGAAGGTGCCAATACACCCTAAGATAGTAGTTAAGCCCTCTCATGCACACTAGACTAAAGTTATCAGAATCCACCAATAGCGACAGATTTGGCCCAGTTTAATCCAGCATGTCAGATTTAGGACTAAAGATCCTTATATTCTGTAAATGATAAGCCTCCAGAGATGTCTGGCAGTGGCTGTCTTATAAATAACACAGGAGCACATTTTAAAGTGAGCAGTCCTGTATATGGTTATGAACCCGGCACAATGAACCTATAATGATCAAGTCCAATAAATGAAAGATTACATCTACATTGATAAATTACCAGAACCATTATCAGCACATACATACATACATCACCAAAACCCCTATTAGTACATAAATACATGACTAGAACCACAGTCAGTACATGACTACATCATCAAAACAATCATCAGTACAGAAATACAGCACCAGAATAACCATCAATACATGAATACATCACCAATATTAGTACAGTGATCACTTGCAATGTCAGGCTAGCCCCTAGCATATACACCTGTATTGCATGAAACTGCAACTCCCAATATGTCCTTAACAATGGTAAAGCGATGATTGAAGTTATTGTTGTAAACAGTCATCCTCAAAGTATGAACCATATAGGAACCACACACAGTACTGATTAGTTGCAGGCATCAGCACTAGTAAACATTTAAAATGAAACTTACAGGGGTGCTCTGATGGCAAAGTAATTTTCATTATAAATCCCTATTTATCCAGTGTCAATATCTGTCACCGGTGGTGTCCGATTATAAAAGGTTATAACTGCTCCCTGACCTTCTATTATTTCTGCTTGGATTTCATCCCTTTCCCTTTAGGACCCTGTGAAGCTCCTCAGCCTTTCAGTTGCTTTTTATCAGCACTTGCCTGGTGACTTTATATACCTTCACTTCCTATTATTCAGGACTGGTGATAGCTTTAACATCCTACAGATCTTGAGTGCAAGCAGTTGGCTTGAAATCATTTGGAGTACTTTTCCCTGTATCTATTTTGTATCTGTATTTATTTTGGGAAAAGTTGTTTGTTACTTTCCCTTATTTGTTATCCCTGTGTGTCCTTTAGCTCCTAGTGAGGTTGACAAAGAGCTCATCCGATCCGCTCACTAACTAGGACACAGATCAAGGTCAACCTAGGGCCAGGTATCCAGCTCAGTGCCTAGGTGTGGAACCTATCTAGGGCGGTGAGGGAACCCAGAGCCCACCACTGTGTCACAGGACTCTGTACTCCTGTCAGGCTTGGACCTGTATACTCACCTCTCTCCCCAGGGCATTTCTCTCACAACAAGGGTGTTTCAATATTGAGTTGCACCTACAATAGAATGTACTAAGTATTCCATTTTGGTATTGCCTCACCCATCCACGTACAACCAGGCAACACAGCATAAGCAACACAGACCCCTATCCTGTAAGTGGTCTTTCACATACGTTAGTCCATATTCTGCCTCCGCTGATATAGCAAGGTCCCAGACGGAACCTCCACATAAGTTGTGGGGATACATCTCCCTCTGCAGACCAATAGTGATCCCAGGTGCTGTGAGTCCCAGAACGATCTGTGCAACTGCACTGCAGACAGCTACTATTATTTCCAGTGGACATACTCAGTCCTACAGAAGAAACGTCACAGTTCCTAGAAAAGGCACTTACCTTGTATCTCCTTACCCATGGCTTTTTCCCTTCCCCCTTCCAGAGTACTCCTCCCGACATGTTCACCTTGAAAAATACTGATGCCACCAGTCGAAACGTTGGCTATACGACATGTCTTATACATTTTTGTCTTTGAATACCCAATAAAAGCATTATTTAACCCTTTAGTGACGGAGCTAATTTTCACCTTAATGACCAGACCAAATTTTGCAATTCTGACCAGTGTCACTTCATGAGGTTATAAATCTAGAACGCTTCAACGGATCCCGGTGATTCTGAGATTGTTTTTTCATCACATACTGGACTTCATGTTAGTACCAAATTTAGGACAATATTTTTTGCGTTTATTTATGAAAAAAATTGAATATTGGAAAAAATTTTGAAAATTTTGCAATTTTCAACTTTTCAATTTTTATACCGTTAAACCAGAGATTTCTGTGACACAAAATAGTTAATAAATAACATTTCCTACTTGTCTACTTTACATCAGCACAATTTTGGAAACAAAATTTTTTTTCGTTAGGAAGTTAGAGGGGTTCAAAGTTTATCAGCGATTTCTCATTTTTACATCAAAATTTACAAAACCATTTTTTTAGGGACCACATCACATTTGAAGTGACTTTGAGAGGCCTAGATGACAGAAAATAGCCAAAAGTGACACCATTATAAAAACTGCACCCCCCAAAGTACTCAAAACCACATTCAAGAAGTTTATTAACCCTTCAGGTGCTTCACATGAACAAAAGCAATGTGGAATGAAAAAAAGCAAAAATTAAATTTTACCTAAAAATGTTGCTCTAACCCAAATTTATTCACTTTTAGAAGAAATAACACAACAAAATGGACCCCAAAACTTGTTTCCCACTTTCTTATGAGCACGCCGATACCCCACATGTGGTCAGAAACCTCTGTTTGGACAAATGGGAGGGCTCGGAACAGAAGGAGCAATATTTGAATTTTGGAAAGCAAATTTGGCTGAAATAGATTGCGGGCACCATGTTGCATTTACAGGTCCGCTAAGGTACCTAAACAGAAGAAATCCCTCACAAGTGACACCATTTTGGAAACTAGACCCCTCAAGGCTTCTATCTAGGGGTATAGTGAGCATTTTAGATCCACAGGTACTTCACAGATTTTGTTAACGTTACGTTGTCATATTGAAAATTTTAATAATTTTCTCAAAAATGTTGCTTTAGCATCAATTTTCTCACTTTTTCAAAAGGTAATTCCAAAACTTTGACCTCAAGGTTTGTTAACCACTTTTTTATGAGCGCGGTGATACCTCACGTGTGGTCTGAAACCTTTGTTTGGAAAAATGGGAGGGCTTGGAACGAAAGGAGCAATATTTGAATTTTGGAAAGGAAATTTGGCTGAAAAAGATTGCGGGCACCATGTCACATTTGGAGGACCCCTAAGGTACCTAAACAGCAGAAACCCCGCACAAGTGACCCCATTTTGGAAACTAGGCCCCTCAAGGAATTTATCTAGATGTTTGGTGAGTACCCTGAACCCCCAGGTGCTTCACAGAATTTTATAACGTTGAGCCATGAAAAAAAAAAAATAAAATTTTACCACAAAATTGTTATTTCAACCAGGTAGCTTTTTTTTTTACAAGAGTAAAAGGAAAAAATTAAGCATAACATTTATTGTGCAATTTCTCCTGAGTTTGGCGATACCTCATATGTGGTGGAAATCAACTGTTTGGGTGCACAGCAGGGCTCAGAAGGGAAATAGTGCCATTTGACTGCAAAATTGGCTGGAATCAATAGCGGACGCCAGGTTGCATTTGGAGAGCCCCTGAGGTGCCTAAACAGTGGCTGTCCCCCACAAGTGACTCCATTCTGGAAACAAGACACCTCAAGGGTTTTATCTAGGTGTATAGTGAGCAGTTTGAATCCACGAATACTTCACAGAATTTGATAAGCTTAGGTTGCCATATTGAAAATTTTCATTTTTTTCACAAAAATGTTGCTTCAGCATCAAATTTCTCACTTTTTCAAGAGACAACAACAAACTGTGGACCCAACAGGTTGTTATCCAATGTCTTATGAGCACAGGGATACCCCACATGTGGCCAAAAACCTCTGTTTGGATAAATGTGAGGGCTTGGAATGGAAGGGGTACCATTTGAATTCTGGAAAAGTTGAGATAAATTGCGGGCACCATGTCACATTTGCAGGGCCCCTTGGGTACCTATACATTAGAAACCCCCCACAAGTGACTCCATTTTGGAAACTGGATTTTATTCAGGAGTATAGTAAGCATTTTGAATCCACAGGTACTTCACAAAAATGTTGCTGTAGCAACAAATGTCTCACTTTTAGGCTATGTGGCCATGATCCAGCGACACAGCGTCTAGTACACAGTGTCAGCCTTCCTGCAGAGATGTGAGTGTTGTCCACGGGAGAGCGCAGCTGCCCATGCCCACGATTTGGGTTCAGGCCGCTGTGGAGCTCTATGCTACCTGCAGAAAACACTCATCTCCGCAGCATAAATTGACATGCTGAGGCTCGGGAAGCTGCACCACAGGTCGGTTTATGCTGCGGAGAAGAGAAGCACAGTGGGCACGGGATTTCTAAAAATCCTTCCACTGTGCTTCTACTGCACAACGCAGCGTTATGGACGCAGGGAAAACACTCTGCGCCCAAAACGCTGCAAATCCCGATTGTGGGCACATAGCCTAAAATACTACAATGGATGAATGGATAGATGTCAAACAAATATAACGTCCCACCCCCTGCATATTCTAAGCTGGCGCCCTTTAGTGCCTTTCATGTGGCACTAAAGGGTGCCTAGCCTTGTATTTAGCCCCCCAAAAAATTAATAATTAAAATAAACGACGTGGGGTCCCCCCTATTTTTGATAGCCAGCTAGGGTAAAGCAGACAGCTGTAGCCTGCAAACCACAGCTGACAGCTTCACCTTGGCTGGTGATCAATTTGGAGGGCTCCCCAGGCGTTTTAAAAAAAAAACAAAAAAACGTGGGGTCCCCCCCAAATTAGATCACCAGCCAAGGTGAAGCAGACAGCTGGGGTCTGGTATTCTCAGGGTGGGAAGAGCCATGGTTATTGGACTCTTCCCAGCCTAAAAATAGCAGGCCGCAGCCGCCCCAGAAGTGGCGCATCCATTAGATGCGCCAATCCTGGCGCTTCGCTCCAGTTCATCCCGCGCCCTGCTGCGGTGGCAGACGGGGTAATATATGGGGTTGATACCAGCTGTAATGTCACCTGGCATCAAGCCCTGGGGTTAGTGATGTCACGGCATCTGAACAGATACCCGACATTACTAACCCAGTCAAGTAATAGAAAAAAATAAAGACAAAAAAAAATTTATTTGAAAAAAAAACTCCCCGAAACATTCCTCTTTTACCAATTTATTGAAAATAAATAAATTTCGGTCGCTGTAATCCATTTTGGAGGTCCCACGCCGACTCTGGATCTTCTAGAATATGGGGGGCACGTTCAGGGAACGTATCCCCCATTTTCTGGAAGAGCAAGCTCTCCATGAGCAGTGTGGGTGCAGTAATCTGAGAATACTGCACTCACACTGCCCCGGTCCAACCTAGGGCAGAGTGACCTGCAGTAACCTCATTCTAGAATATGAGGGGCACGCTCACAGAACGTACCCCCCATTTTCTAGAACAGCAGTCTCTCCATGTGAGGAGTGTGGCTGCAGATTACCGCACTCACCCTCCCCCGGTCCACAGTGGAGCAGCCTGTGCAGTAGCGACGTCAGCATCCCTGCTTGCAGGGATCCAGCTGACAGCCGCTGTCTGCGCATGCGCCGCCAGCTTTCAAGAAGGAGGCGGCGTGATCGCGGGGCCGGAGCACCAGCAGCCAGGTAATGTATAACCAGGGGCTGGGGGGGGTGACGGGGGGTGACCTGGGGACAACTTTCTGCCGCATGTGACGTGTCACATGCGGCAGAAAGAGCAGCATGAATGCGGCCGCCATCTTCCACGCTCCGGAGGGGGGAGGGGGGAGGGGGGAGGCGGGAGGCGGCTCTGGAGACCGGAGGGGGCTCCGGGGACCAGAGATCTCCGGTGTACCGGAGGAGGGGTCAGGGGGAGGACATTTCCCTCCGATCTGAAATGTTTGATCATTTCAGATCGGAGGGAAATGAATGCAGAGCCGGCGGCGGGAGTTTTCAGCGCGCGTCGGCGCCATCTTGGATTTTCCGGAGGGGGGGCAGGGTTGGTGGGGGGACTCTCCGGTACCGGGGCCTTTGGGGGCACTAAGGGCTCATATTTATTTCTCATCTGACATGTTTGATCATGTCAGATGAGAAATAAATCAATTTTACCGGCCATTTATTTTTTTTAATGTTGTCGCCGGTATACGGTGTATACCGGCGATCGCATTAACGGGGTCCAAAAAAACCACCCCGAATCATAATCTTGGGGGTCTCAGCTACCTCCGTAGCTGAAACCCCCGAGATTTTTCGTCACTGGGGGGCGCTACAAGCTTTTTCCGGCCTGACGTCTCAAGACGTCGGAACAAAATAAGTACCCTGTTTTTCCGACGTCTTGAGACGTTAGGCCGTCGCTATGGGGTTAAAAGGAATGTTTCTTCGTTTTTCTTTTTTTATTATCTTTTCTTCTAATAGAGTGCCAAAGCATTATCCTTCTTTAGAACTTTATTTTTTGCCTTCAGAGCACCAATTTACCCAACCTGTGAGCTAGACCTACCCTCAAATTTTGTAAAAATCAGACGGCAAATATTGACTTCTTGATACATCTAAGGCCTCTGCCACACTTATGTGATAAAACGTAACATTTTTGTGACGTACGTGTTAAAGGGGTGTTTTGTTCCCCGTGTGCCTCGTTTATGGCACGTACGTGTTCTCTGTGTGTTATACGTAATAACACACGGAGAACGGAAAGCCCCGCCTTACCCGTTTCTTCCGGAGCTGTCTGTGGTGCTGAATGACAGCATCCAGCACTGGCCACGCCCCACTAATGCTGCTTCCGGCCCCCAGTGAAGATGCGTTGTTCAAATTCACTGGGGGACGGATGCAGGTGACAGCCGCGGCAAATACTGCAGGGCTGGTGGAGGTGAGTATGTGTTTTTTTTATTTTTAACCTGACACGTGTGTTTCTTCGGCGCGTGTCACATGGAACTGCATCCACACTACATCAGTGGGGTACGTGTGCGGGCCGTGTGACACCCGTGCTGCCGGAGCAACACGGACATGTCAGCATATGGAACCCACGGAGACACGTAAGTAAGGAACGGACACACGTTCCGTTCCTAAATACTTACGTGTCTCCTAACCATTGGGATTACCTAGGTCCCTGTGTGTACGTGTCTCCGGTACGTGTAAAAAATGGCAACCACGTACCGGAGGCACGGATGTGTGACGGAGGCCTAAGGCAGAATCTGATGATATTTTTCTCATATGGGGGCTATATTTCTTGTTGGAATCTCATACTAAATGGGTTCTGCACATCCAAAATCATCATTGTGCAGGACAACTCCTGACATTGTCCCCCAAAACTTCCACTTGTCCCACTTGTCTAGAGCAAAACTCAAATAAGTCTGCCTCCATCTGCTCCGATATGCCACGGTCATCCCTTGTTTAGTAGTCTGTTTTCTTCCACTCTAGGGATACCGACAGCGTCCATTGGTCTCCATTCACAGGTGACCAGCTTACTGCTTCAGATCTTGCAAAGTCTCCCTGGATCATGCAGATTCTTGCCAATTTCTTTCTTTGTATTGTATCTTGCAAAGTCTACCAGCATCATGTTTCCAATTCCTGCACACAAAAATTTGCATTTCATTGAGTCTAACACAAAAGTTATACAAAACAATAGAAATTCAAATTAAAAACAACACAAGTGAGACATAGCAACAAATGTGCAGATTAAAAACATATAATTCCCCACATGTGCATATAGGAGTGACAATGTACAATATTCAATGTTAATAATGTCAATACAGACAAATATACATTCCAAATACACTGAAAAAGGTCATCAGGTAAGTGTAGACCAAACAGGCACTTGGGCCCAAGTAAATGAGGAAAGAGTTACCCAAGTATAGCAGACTACAGTCCCCCACACCACTCCGATGGCCGTTTCACTACAGCTTTGTCAGGGACATCAATTGAGTGGTCGGATGCCCTCTTGATCTGTTGATGTTTGGAAAATACTCATGAAAATTGTGGTCACCTGGAACCCTGTATTCATTAGGCAACAAATTCTATGCCCATTCAATGGAAATTACATCTTTGGAGCCTTCAATCTTCCCAATAGAGGAATCAAGCCCAGTGGTAGGTTCCCTGAACATGGGGCGCTTCAATTTAACAGCCACCCCCATTGTTGACTGTTTTGTGAGGGGCAAATCCTCAACATGTCTCTCATTCCTCCAAAAGTCCAATTTTCAATTCTGTGCTCGTCTTGCTGATGTCTAGATTTGTGTCACTTATACCCCCTCTCTATTCAATCTTCATACTGTGGTACAGGATTTGATTCTGCAGTAGATGCAAGGGCCTTTCTGATGTTTTGTAACTCCCTATAATCTCTTGGTTTTCTTGTTATAATAACTTTAGGTGCCTCTGAAATGGGTACGTCATGGTTTTGGACCATACCCGCCACAGTCGGGAATGCTTGTTCTCAAACTATCCCTTCTGCTCTGACTTCTAGAAAGCTCATGTTAGAGTTGTACTGCAAACATTCTTACAGAGCCTGTCGCAGATAAGTGTATTTCAGGCCCACAACCAACTGGTCCATTCATATTTTATCCAGGCATCACAGGGTGCAGCCATAATATGCTCTTTAACCCTGCTGTTCTGTTCGGGTTTACTATACACTTATAATGTTCTGGTTATTTTTGAAAAAAGTAAACACAAAAAAAATAACAACCCATATTAACAACCCCTCAAATGAGGAAAAGTCAATTATCCAGACGTTTCAGAACCGCATAAAGAATATGTAAAAAAAAAAAAAATCAAATTTCTAATTCGGTCATTTTTGACCGAACAGAACACCAGGGTTAAACATTCAATCAAGTCCTCCACTATGGTCTAGTAATCTCTGCCTCTCTCAGGTCTGGCTTTATCAGGTCAGATCTTCCCTCAGTTCTGGTCTCGGACCTTCTCTGGGATATGGTCTTGGGTCTTCTCGTGGAACTCTCTGTAATCTGGGGTCAGATCTTCTCTGTAATCTGGTTTTGTATCTTCTCTGGGATCTGGAGCTGTAAGCCACGTGACTGTCTTTCTACAGGTCCAGAAGCTGAGTCCTCCTCTTCTTGGCCCTTCCAAGCCTTTTATATTTAGCAGCTGTGCAACAGCTGTCACCAAACATGGCGTCTGTTTCAATCTCTCCACCGAGAAAACATGCACTTCATTCTTAAGCTCCTGCTTGTCCTCTCTCTATCATTTTTGAGCAACAGATAGTGATATTTGCTTACAGACACTGTGAGGTATTAACTGAGCTTGTCTCTGATTTATATACTTTCTTATACTTGGACAACTCTTCTAATAATTCTTTTCACTCCTCTGTCTGAAATCTTGTGGGAGCACTTGGTCGGTTTACGGTGAAATTATGTTCTTTCCATGTCTGGATTATGACCCCAACAGTGCTCACTGGAACCTTCAATAGTTTAGAAATTCTTCGATAAACAATGCCATCACTCTGCTTTGCAACAATAAGGCCAGTTTCACACATCAGTTTTCTAACATCAGGCATGATCCGGCGAAGAAACGGATCAGTTGCATCAGTTTTTTCCATCCGTTTCTTCTGTTTTTTGACAAATCCGTTTTGATACTGAGCATGTTCAGTTAAAAAAAACGGATCCGGCGTCCATAGGCTTCCATTATAAAACACGCCATACGGTGCCTGATCCGGCACAATACGGTTTTGCACTGGAGACAAAAAATGGTCACCTCAATGTTCCATCCAGCTGCCGGACAAGCAAGACCATCCGGCGCAATCCGGCGCTAATAGAAGTCTATGGGGGAAAAACGCATCCGGCGTCAACAGACGTTTTTTCATGTTTCTGCTGGATTGTGCCTAATGGCAAAAAACTGATGTGTGAAAGCAGCCTAAAGCGGGCTTTACACACTACAATATATCTAACGATGTGTCCTCAGGGTCACACCGTAAGTGACGCATATCCGGCATCGTTAGTGATATTGTAGTGTGTGAAACCTACGTGCGATTGCGATTTAACGAAAAACCGTTCAATACACGTCGTTCAATTATAAAAATTGAACATCCGGTTGTTCAATGTTCCCGAGGCAGCACACATCGCAGTGTGCGACACCCTGGGAACGATGAACACATCTTACCTGCGTCCCGCCTGCAATGCGGAAGGAAGGAGTGGGCGGGATGCTCATCTCCGCCCCTCAGTTTCTATTGGCCGGCTGCCATGTGACCTCGCTGTGACGCCGAACATCCCTCCCACTACAAGAAGTGGTTTTTCACCGCCCACATCGAGGTCGTATGGAAGGTAAGTACGTGTGACGGGATTTAATCGTTTGTGTGACACGGGCAACAAATTGAACGTGCCGCACATACAATGGGGGCGTGTGCGATCGCATACGAGATCACATGTGTAATTGTAACGTGTAAAGCAGGCTTAAGGTTGATAGACGAAACAGCAAGAAAAAGGGAAAGGATCCGGCACAGATTCTTCTTAGGATAAAATCATCAAAAACTTTATTGAAATAATTTTAAAAGGATCGTGAAGACCGAGTATCTACTCAAATCATGAGAGCTTGGGTCATGAGAACTTTACGCGTTTCGGACTTCCATTAAAACCAAAAGAGTCCTTAATCATAAGTCACTTATGATAAAGGACTCTTTTGGTTTTAATGGAAGTCCGAAACGCATAAAGTTCTCATGACCCAAGCTCTCATGATTTGAGTAGATACTCGGTCTTCACGATCCTTTTAAAATTATTTCAATAAAGTTTTTGATGATTTTATCCTAAGAAGAATCTTTGCCGGATCTTTTCCCTTTTTCTTGCTGTTTCGCTTATTACCGGTTGGGACTCACCGGTGGATCCCAGGCACCCGCAAGGCTGAGCAGTCCGGGCAGCAGGTGAGCTGAAGATATACTTTTTCTCCTTTACATTAAGGTTGATAGACACTGTTAGATTTCAGCTGATGTCATGACTTTCTATAGCTTTTTGCATCTCTCATTGTTCATGTGTTCAATACTTTTTCCCTGTGTGATTTCTCACTATTACACATAATTTAATTTATAGTTATCTATGGATTGATTTCTTTGCAGTGTGGATTGGATGGGTTGTGACTGACATTTTGTGAGAAATTCATGTCAAAAGCACTTTTTGAAATATATTCACTTAGAAAATTGTTTACTTTTTCAATACTTAATTTACCCGCTGTATTTCATTTTTTTTTAACTTGTATTTTTTTAAAAAGCTTTTATTAATTTTCAATTACTTTTCTCCTTACACGTTTTGTATTTTTGGTTCTTTATTCCCCAAAACTATAGTTTGACTTTTAAACTATGACCTTCTTTTCACCACTTTGTGTGAACTGGGGTTCTTTTTACAAATCCCCATCACTAAACATTAGTCCTCTACACTGCGATTGATTGTAAAAGCTGAATAATGACGAGATGACACATAATAGCTTATTAGGTTGAAATGTGTAAACCATTTATATGTCCATTAATCAGCTTACTCATAAGCTACTGATTACAGTTGAAACCCCTTCTGAATTCATTGCCAATGGGTAATTACTCCTTATGGAGAAAGGAATTTTAAACCTCTTACACAAAGGTTAGAACCCAGTTGACCCATCACCTCCTTGAGAACTTGTAGATTAATACCAGTAAATTGACTTCTCTCCTGAGAGGGAATGCCACATCTCTCGCTCTAGTTACAAAATAACCCGAATCAGGATGATTGCTGTGATCATCTTCTCCACTTATCTCTGCACTATTGATGCATTATTATAGGTATATAGGTGTTAAGAACACAAACGCTGTATACTGATAAAAGCCCATTTACAAGAAGCAATTAGTGAAAAATGACCATTCTTCATCCATTTAATGCTTCTTCATATTGGCGTTTGTCGAGTCATTTCAAGTAGTGATAAAATAAAGAAGTTGAGACCTTCACATTTGACATTTAGAGAATATCACTAACCAGAAGGACAATGCTTAATAGCAGATTATCAATTTCACAATAACTTGTTGACAAGCATTTTTTAGTCATTTCTACAAATTATTATTAGATTTGTTCATAGTCCTTATTTCATGTGACACAGATGCCTTCCAAAAATTAAAACTGATCTTACAGCGGGTAAAATAAGTATTAAACACGTCACCAATTTTCTAAGTAAATATATTTATAAAAGGTACTATTGACATAAATTTTTGAACAGATGTTGGTAACAGATTACAATATATTCCTGTGCAGTCTGATCCTGTAATCTAGGCAAAAACAACGGACGGCACTCCCAACATGTAGTCTGAATAGGTGCAAAACTGAACATGATGTAATCACAAAAAAAAAGACAGTTGCACTCTGAAATGCTAAAGCATGCAAGCCATGAATGCAGGAATATAGATATGCATTACTGCTAAAGGAAATCTAGAAAAAAATGGAGATATTTAGCATACAAAAATGGCCAGTTCTACATCTGCCCAGTAGCCCTGTCAAGGCATACGTCATATACTGGATACCTACTCTAACGCCTCGCTCTGGGTTAAAAACCTCCATGTGTATGGGCAAATAGGAACCTGCTATAGAGAATAAAATCACCTGTGGTAAATGGGTGAGGTGTGCACAGTCAGACGGCATGACCCCATAATCTAGATTAAAAAAACTGACGGCACTCCCTAACATGCAGTCTGAACAGGTGCAAAACTGAACATGACATATAATAATAAAAAAAGACAGTTGCACTCTTGCATGCTAAAGCAGGAAACCCATGAACGCAAGAATATAGACATGCATTACTGCTTAAGGAAATCTAGGAAAAATTGAGATATTTAGCATACAAAAATAGCCATTTCTATATCTGTCCAGTAGCCTTGTAAAGGCATATTTCGTATACTGGGTACCTACTCTTATGCCTCTCTCAGGGTTAAAAACCTCCATGTGTATTTACAAGTAGGAAACTGCTACTAGAGAATAAAATCACCTGTGGCTAATGGAGGAGGGGTGCACAGTCAAAAGGCGTGACCCCATAGTCTGGACAAAAAGACTGAGGGCACTCCCAACATTCAGTCTGAACAGCTGCAAAATTGAACATGACATAAGTGATGCCCTCTGACTATGCACTCAACTTGCATTTCAGAGTGCAACTGTCTTTTTTTGTTATCAGTCTGATCCTGTAGCCATACTTTTCCATTTATTTCTTACATCTGAGTATCATACGGAATGTATCATTAATTATGGGAGTTAATAGTTTCTCAAAACATTGTTACACAATTTAATAAATTGATCTGTAGGAGAGTTAATAATGGGTTCTGAAAACTTTTTCTGCTGGTAGTGCATGTTCTTGAAGGAGTCACTCCAGTGTGGAGCCCAAATTCACCATGCAGCATCTTAGTCAGACATATAAAGGTGGAGTGGAACCATGCTCATGTCTGTACAAGGCTTTATTCAAAACATTTGTCTATCCTTTTTTTGTTCACTCATAAAAGTAGAAAAAAATAAAAGTAGTCACAAAGAAAAGATCCAGGAAACTGGCTATGCACACTTGAAGAAGGCTTATTTTGTAGCGAAACATGTTGTATTTTAAATTGTGTTTTATCATACCATTGTGTTAAATAAAATTCCTATATTGGAGCTTATACCACTCACTTGGATCTTTCACACCCCATTGAGAGAGCGCTTAATTCCAGCTCCCTGGATCTTCACTATTGGTTGTTGGCGGAGCTCCACTGGAGGATACTTCCACAGCTATTGGGGGACCAGCACCCCCAGCAGAACATTGGAAGTGCTTCAATGCCTTTTTGTCTTCTGATAGGTGAGTGCAAAAAATACGCTCACCCTGTTTGGAAATTAGAAATTAATACACTCAGCGCCGCTATCATTTCTTCTCTCATAGTGATATCCCGTTTTTTATAAGTGGTCACATAACGGACACTAAGGCGGGCTTTGCAAACTACGACATCGCAGGTGCGATGTCGGTGGGGTCAAATTGAAAATGACGTACTTTCGGCATCGCATGCGACATCGTAGTGTGTAAAGGCTCGATGATACGATTAACGAGCGCAAAAGCGTCGTAATCGTATCGTCGGGGTAATCCATGATTACGCTGATGCGATGGTCCGATGTTGTTCCTCGCTCCTGCGGCAGCACACATCGCTGTGTGTGAAGCCGCAGGAGCGAGCAACATCTCCTACCGGCGTCACTGCGGCTTCCGTAGGATATGCGGAAGGAAGGAGGTGGGCGGGTTGTTTACATCCCGCTCATCTCTGCCTCTCCGCTCCTATTGGCCGCCTGCCGTGTGACGTCGCAGTGACGCCGCACGACCCGCCCCCTTAATAAGGAGGCGGGTCGCCGGCCAGAGCGACGGTCGCAGGACAGGTGAGTCCATGTGAAGCTGCCGTAGCGATAATGTTCACTACGGCAGCTATCACAAGGATATTGCTGCTGCGACGGGGGCGGGAACTATCGCGTGCGACATCGCAGCATCGGCTTGCGATGTCGCAACGTGCAAAGCCCGCCTTACAGTGCCTTTGAATATAATGGGATCTGTTGGGTTTCCATTATGGCTGTAAATATGGCAAAATCTGCGGTGGAGGCTTTAACGCAGATGTGAACACATCCTTTATTAATGCCAGTGCTATGTAATTGTATCTGAAAGCAGTTTTACACTTTGCCTCTTGCATTAGAGAAGCAAGAATAACCTCACTGTTGAATATATAAGAACAGACTGAATATAATGGGTTTTCTGCTCAGTCTTTGCTAACTGCTTAATTATGAATGTCTGTAATATTCATTTTATTTGTTGCCGGAGATTCTACTAAACCTCAAAACAAAGCATAAATAATATACATATATAGTGTATAAACCAACCCAGCAATGATAATGATATATGTGTATGAGATTAGTACTGAGGGATATTACGGCTGGAGCAATGAGTCACATTTGTCCCCAGGCTGTACTTGTTTCCTTGTATGCTCAACCATTATTAATATAGAGACTCTTGTACTCAACTTAAAGGGGTATTCCCATCTCCAAAATCCTTCCCCGATATTTAGTAGGTGTAATAATAATAATAATAATAATTAATAATAATATTAGCAAATACCTCCAATTAGAAATGTAGTATAGTTCTCCTGATACAGCCATGTCTCTTACCTCATCTGCAGGGTATTGCAGCTTAGGTATCCATGGTTACAACCACTCATATAGTGACAGTTAGTTGCTCATGGTCGTAAGCATGGATACCTAAGCTAGAATGCCCTGCACAAGAGGTAAGAGACATGACAATATCAGGAGAACTATACTATATTTCTAATTGGAGATATTTGCAAATATTATTATTATTACACCTACTACATATTGGGGTAGGATTTTGGAGATGGGAATACCCCTTTAAGCTGAGTACAAGAGTCTCTATATTAATAATAGCTGAGTATACAAGGAAACAAGTACATCCTGGGCAACCATGAGCAACTAACTGTCACTATATGAGTGGATGTAGCCATGGATACCTAATCTGCAATGCCCTGCACATGAGATAAGAGACATGGCTATATCAGGAGAACTATAGTACATTTCTAATTGTAGATATTTGCTAATATTATTATTATTATTATTATTATTATTATTATTATTATTATGCCTACCACATATTGGGATAGTATCATGGACATGGGGATAACTCTGTAACCCCTTCCCAACTCTTTAACACTAGAACTACTGGACTCGTGACACCTATATAGAAATACATGGTGCAAAGTAGTCAAAATGACTACCTCAGTAGTTCTAGTGTTAAATCTACACATCAAAGAAGTCGGTCTGTTCCCAACCAATGACATACACATACATCATGTCAATTGCAGGGACACTGGTGCTGTGCCCCCACGATCGCCGTCGAGTCTCCGGCTGATCTTACAGCTGTGATCCGGCTCTCACTGTCAGGAGTGGTGGCAGATTAACCCCCTAAATGCTGCAATCAATGCGATTGCAGCAGGCAGAGGGATCGCTTACCTATCCCTGGCGATCGGCTCCCTGTAATGTGGTCACAGAGACACGATCACTGACATAGTAACCTGGGGTTGTCATCATGATGTGCGCCCAAATAGCAGATTTCCACCACATGTGAGGTATCAGTGCAAGAGATAGTGCACAATAAATTGTATGGTGCACTTTCTTTTTTCTCCCTTGTGAAAATGTAAAAGTTTATAACTAAAGTAAAATTTTTGTGGGAAAAAGTAAAATTTTCATTTTTTCCTTCCACATTGCTTTAGCTTCTGTGAAACATCTAAAGGGTTAATAAACTTCTTGGATGTGGTTTTGAGCAGTGTGAGGGGTGCAGTTTTTAGAATGGGGTCACTTTTGGGTATGTTCTGTCACCTAGGCCTCTCAAAATCCCTTCAAATGTGATGTGGTCCCTAAAAAAATGGTTTTGTAAATTTTATTTGAAAAATGAGAAATTGCTGATAAACTTTAAACACTTTTAACTTGCAAACAAAAAAAAATTGTGTTTAAAAAATTTCGTTGTAAAGTAGACATGTGGGAAATGTTATTCAGTAACTATTTTGTTTTACATATCTTTGGATTTAAGGGCAAAAAAAATAAGTTTGAAAATTGCGAAATTTTCACCAAATCTGTGATATTTTCACAAATAAACGCAAAAAATATCGTCCTAGTTTTACCATTATCATGAAGTACAATATGTCATGAAAAAACAGTCTCAGAATCACTGGGATCAGTTGAAGTGTTCCAGAGTTATAACCTCATAAAGTGACACTGGTCAGAATTGCAAAATAATGGCCTGGACATTAAAGGGAACCTGTCAGGTGTAATATGCACCCAGGACCACGAGCAGTTCTGGGTGCATACTGCTAATCCCTGCCTAACCATCCCTGTATACACTAGCATAGATAAAGAGATAGACTATAGACAAGTATTTCTAAAGATCTTTTATCGTATGCTAATGAGCAAGGGCAGTAGCCCCAAGGGTGTTTCTTCCTTTGCTAGTTGCCCCCATTACCATGTTTGTACGCCCCTGTGGGTCCCTGTGGGCGTGCTATCATGGTAATGAATGTGCAGCATCACAGGATGTCCTCACTCACCTCTCCGCCGCCATCGCATCCTACGGTGGATTTTGGCTCAGTGTGCTTGACCCCGGAGTTTGGGTCTTGTGCACTACTTCAGTTTGAAGCCAGGACACGTACACCCGGCTTCATAGTGCGCATGACCCAAAATCCGGGGTCATGTTTAATCCCTTTAGCGCATAGCTTAGGGATTTCATGATGGCACAGAGCCTGATTTCATGATACAGTTAGCAAGGAATGGGTTAACAGCTCTGGTGTTAGGGTTTTTTCTGCCTAGTAACGCGAGCAGCTGTTAGGGGACCAATCAGCTGTCTGCGCGCCTATTTTGATAGTTATGGTTGGTTATAGTTATGTTGCTGAGGCGAAATGTGGCTATATAAACCCCTGGTTTCTCCTCAGCTGGTCATTCCAGCTGATGAGAAGGAAGAATCTTCAGGATGGAAGAGCTGCTCCAGCAAGTGCTGAAGAGAGCGGGCGAAGCCGACGGCGCGGAGTGGATGAAGATGTGCCTGGCCGGAGCTGGTGCGGCGGCCGCCGCTGTTTCAACTGCGGCGGGATCATCGGTGGTGCAGCGGGATGTCAGCCCAGGTGTCGCCGGCGCTGAGGGAGAGCAAAGAGCGAAGAGGAGCAGAAAATTTAGAGAAACATACTCACCGCCGGCGGTCGCTGGAAGATCTGGTGGCGGTCGCAAGTCGGGCGGCCGGTCTTCGGGTCGCGGAGCGAAGAAGTCTGCAGCGGCGGTGTCGGAGCTGGAGAGGGTCGCCGCCAGAAGAAGCCGTTCCCGGACATCGCGTGGATGTCATCAGCCGCGTCAGGAGGTCGCGACCGGAAGTGATGCTGAGGTGGGCGGAGCTTCCGGGTTACAGCTGGAAGCGGGAAGTTCATTTTCAGCTGTGTCCGGTGACCGGCAGCCGAGTAGCAGGGTGCCGCCGCCGCTACCGCAAAAGAGCTATCATGGTGCGGCGGCGGTCCTGCAAGCTTGGTCGTCGGGGGAATCGGAAAGCGGCGAGGCAACAGGATCGGCTGACCAGGGGCAGGAGCGGAGGGCGACATCGCGGATCGGCGAGAGGCGCCGCTCGTTACCGAGGAACGCTTCAGGAGCGGTGAGAAATCATTTATGGGTAACTGTAATAGTGAGTTACTACACAATGTGGATTCCTTGAGGGAGGTAGTTAGCACTATAGTTTCAGAGCTACTACATAGGGAGGGTAGCTCTACACATGTTAGTGCACACACTAGTAGTACAGCCCCTAGTTATAATGGTATTCCTCAATCATTTTTTAAGGAAGCCATTATATGTCAGCCCTCTCCTTTGGGCTTTCACCTATCAGTTAATGTTAAAGAGAAAATTTGGAATAAGGAGTATATAGATTTGTTTTCTTTATTACCTAGTAAGGAGCAGTATCGCTCAGGCCTTGACACCAAGGGTGAAAGCGATGATAAGAAGAAGGTGATTAAGTCGTTTCACAATTGGTTGCAGGCCTTTGCGATTTATGCTGCGGTTTTGGGTGAAAAGGATCAGAATAATTGTAGTGGGCTTTTTCAGCATTTGGATTCAGTGCTGGAGGCTTACCGCAATTTTGGAGGTACTGCTTGGTTGTCTTATGACGAATCATTTCGTCAAAAGTTGGCAGTGCATTCTAATATGCGATGGGGTAATAAGGATGTTGGGCTTTGGCTTAACCTCATGTTACCCCAGAGATCTGGATTTGTCAGACAAAATGCTAATACGCCTGTGAAGAAAGGCTTTTGTTTTGCCTTTAATGAATCAGCGTGCAAATGGCTGACAAATTGCAGATTTAAACATGAATGCTCAGGGTGTGGGGGTTCCCACCCTTTGTTCAAATGTTTTAAACGGGGTTTGCAAGTGAGTCAGCAATCTGCTAATAATTCTCGTGAGTTTTTTCTTAAAAGCTCGGACCCCAGTGATATGGGAAAGAATGCTCCCATGGTTAAAACGCTACCCCGACAGGGAGAAAGCCAACATAGTTAGTAATGGTTTTCAATTTGGTTTTCCTGTTCCTAGTTTTAAGGGCATAGGTTGTAGTATTATTCCTAATTTAATTTCGGCTAGATCTCAAGATGGTTTTTTGTTTGGTCACATCAAAAAAGAGATTAGCCTGGGTAGGCTTGCAGGTCCATTTGCTGGCCCTCCGTTTCCAAGCTTTCGGATATCGCCGTTAGGAATTGTCCCTAAAAAAGATGTTGGTTCCTTTAGGGTAATACATCATTTGTCTTACCCTAAGGGTCAATCTCTGAATGACGAGGTGGACAAGGCTGCGGCTTCGGTTCACTATGCTACATTTGATATGGCGGTGGATCTTCTAAGAAAGTTTGGACAAGGAGCGTTGTTAGCAAAATCGGACATAAAATCTGCGTTTCGTTTATTACCCGTTCATCCAAGCGGTTTTAATTCCTTAGGTTTTTGTTTTAGGGGTGAATTTTATTTTGATAGGTGCCTACCCATGGGTTTTTCCTTATCATGTTTTTATTTTGAATGTTTTTCTTCTTTTTTAGAGTGGGTTGTGCGTGATTCTGTGCCTAATGGCGGAATCTTGCATTATCTTGATGACTTTTTGTTTGTTGGTTCAGGGAGCTCAGATGTTTGTTTTGTCTTGTTGGAAAGGTTTTTGTTATTCATGGAGTTTTTCGGTGTTTCAATAGCTGATGATAAGACAGTTCACCCTTGTCGTAGTTTGGAGTTTTTAGGGATTTCTATTGATTCGGTAGCCATGCAGTGTCAGTTACCGGTCAGTAAATTGGCTAAATTACAGGGGCTGGTTGAGTCAGTGGTGTTTAAGAAGAAGGTGACATTGAAGGAGATGCAGTCTTTGTTAGGCTCCTTGAATTTTGCTTTAAGGATCATTCCTATGGGTTGTGTTTTCTGCAGGAGGTTGTATGATAGTATCATCGGTTTGAAGTCAGCTAATGCACACATTAGGGTATCAGCGGAAATGAGAGCTGATTTGTTAGTATGGCGTAGATTTTTGGTGGAATTTAATGGTATTACTTGTTTCCAGGAAGTTTTTTGCTCAGCTAAGGAATTGCAGGTGAAAATTGATGTTGACAGGGTTTATGGGTTTTTGGTTAGCTATATGGGAAGCTGGTGTGCAGAACCATGGCCGTCAAAATGGTGTCAGCTAGGGTTGAACGCAAGGGAAATAGTGGTTGAGCTATTCTCTGTCTTTGTGATTTTGTTTTTATGGGGCGAGGATTTGGCGAATAGGCGTATTGCGTTTCAGTTTGCTAATAAAGGGGTTGTTTTCTGCATTAATACTTTATCCTCTAAATGTATCTGGGCTGCGAAAGTGTTGAGGCAGATAGTTTTACTTTGCTTTAGGTTCAACATCTGGTTGAAGGCGTCCTTGGTGTATGACAGTCCTGGATCTGCTTGTTCTTTTTTGCAGCTATTGGAAGACAGAAATGCGTCTCGGGTGGAAGGAATCGTTAGACGGCATTGTCCAGAGGAAGTATGGGACATTCTTTGGATTTAATTCCGCATTTTATCAAGAATTCGATTGCTGTTAGTACTTGGAAGGCCTATGTGGTGGCTTGGGAGAGATGGTTAGAATTTTGTAGAGTAAAAGGTTTTGATTGTTATGTGGCAGAAGCTGCAACAGCGTTGGAATATATACAATTTGAGTTAGCTAATGATATTAGTTATTCGGCGCTGCATAAGGCACTGGCTGGTATTTCTTTCTTTCTTAAGTTATATGGTAATGAGGCTTTGACTTCCTTCTTTCTAGTTAAGCAAATCCTCAAAGGTTTGAAAAGGGTTAATAATCGTCCGGATGATAGACGTCCAATATCTTTTGATATGTTAGTAATGCTATGGCATGCTTTAGGGGTTATTTGTAAGGATGCTTTTGAAGCAAGTCTATTTCGATCGGCGTTTGTTTTGGCTTTCTTTGCGGCTTTAAGGGTCGGTGAATTGATGTCTCCTAGTAAGAATAGAATTGGTGGTTTGAGGTTTCAGGATATCAGAGTATTTGAATCATATTGCTTAATTTTTATTGCTGTTTCAAAAACAGATCAAGAAGGTAAGGGGCATTGGATTAAGCTCTTCAGTGTAAAAGATTCCCCTGTGTGTCCAGTTCAGAATTTACAGCGCTGGGTTTCTTTGCGCCCTGCGGTTCAAGGTTCATTTTTTGTTCATTTATCTGGTTTACCTGCTACAATTTTTCAGTTCGGTTCTCTGTTAAGACAATGCTTAGTTCATTTAGGTTTGGGTCATTGCAAAATTTCTTCTCATTCATTCCGGATTGGGGCGGCCACTGCGGCCGCTTCATTGGGGTTGAGTGGAAGGAAAATAATGCAGTTGGGTAGATGGAATTCAGGTCGATATAAGATTTATGTTCGTCCTGAGCTTTTACTTAATTAATTACTGCTTGAATTTTCAGAACCCATGATCGTTTGGATTGTTGGGCATTCATACATATATTGGGCCCAGAAGCGGGCTGCAATGCGCATTTATAGTGAAAATTTGACATTCTCCTCTGAACATGTTATTATTCATTGGTTCGGTCACAGAGGAATGAAATGGGATCAGTTAGTCGTTGAATTGAAGAGAAGGATGTATTCTACACCCGTTCCGGATTTAATTATATGTCATTTAGGTGGGAACGATATTGGTAAGGTAATAACACTGGACCTTATATCACAGATGCAGCGAGATATTATTTTTATTAAAAAATTTTTGCCTGAGACAAATTTTGTTTTTTCGGAAATTATTCCTAGGATCGCTTGGACTTCAACTGGGTTTTTGTTTTTTGAAAAAATCAGAAAAAGGGTTAATCGGGTGATGGAAAAATTTCTTAGAGTTACGGGAGATTTTTCATTTCGTCATATTGATTTGGAAGGTTTTTTATGTGGGTTTTATAGAGACGACGGAGTACACCTGTCCGATATAGGTATGGATATTTTTAATCTGGGTTTGCAAGGTATTGTGGAGAAATGGCTGTGCGGTGGTATGGGGGGTCACTAATGGTCATTAGTGTCCTAGTGGGGGAAAATCGCTCAGATGTCTGAGTGGATTTGGTTTAGTTTTGGAATGTTGTATGTTTTTTGGAGTTGTAAATTATAAAATTTTGAATTATATGGTGATTTATTTAGGTTACTCTTAATAAAGCAGCACGGCCAATATTTACCAAATCAATATCTGTGTCCGGTGTCACTTTTATTTGGTGAGTGAATGAATGGTTCTTGTGCTATCATGTTTAATCCCTTTAGCGCATAGCTTAGGGATTTCATGATGGCACAGAGCCTGATTTCATGATACAGTTAGCAAGGAATGGGTTAACAGCTCTGGTGTTAGGGTTTTTTCTGCCTAGTAACGCGAGCAGCTGTTAGGGGACCAATCAGCTGTCTGCGCGCCTATTTTGATAGTTATGGTTGGTTATAGTTATGTTGCTGAGGCGAAATGTGGCTATATAAACCCCTGGTTTCTCCTCAGCTGGTCATTCCAGCTGATGAGAAGGAAGAATCTTCCCCACCCTCCCTCCCTCTTTTTTGTTTATAAAGTAATAAAATTTTGTGATGTTTTTCCGTCGTGCTGCTTATTAGAGGGGGAAAATCGCTCAGATGTCTGAGTGGATTTGGTTTAGTTTTGGAATGTTGTATGTTTTTTGGAGTTGTAAATTATAAAATTTTGAATTATATGGTGATTTATTTAGGTTACTCTTAATAAAGCAGCACGGCCAATATTTACCAAATCAATATCTGTGTCCAGTGTCAGTTTTATTTGGTGAGTGAATGAATGGTTCTTGTGCTATCATGTGCACTGAGCTGAAATCCAGCGTTAAGCGGCGATGGCAGCGGAGAGGTGAGAGATCATCCTGTGACGCTACGCATTTATTAGCATATTATTACGCCCACAGGGACCCACAGGGGCATACTAACATGCTAATGGGGTCGATTAACAAGGGGAACTAACTCCCAGGGGACTAGTGCCTTTGCTCATTAGCATATGCTAAAAGATCTTTAGAAATGCTTTTTCTATAGATCTCTTTATCTATGCTAGTGTATACAGGGACAGTTAAGGCCACTTTACACACAGAGATAAATCTTTGGCAGATCTGTGGTTGCAGTGAAATCATGGACATATTGTTCCATTTGTACACAGCCACAAACCTGGCACTGATTGTCCACAATTTCACTGCAACCACAGATCTGCCGCAGATTTATCTCTGTGTGCAAAGCGGCCTTTAGGCCTGTGCCACACATCCGTGCCGCCGGTACGTGTTTGTCATTTTTTACACGTACCGGCGGCACGGAGACACTTTAACCAATGCTACCCTATTGTAGCAGGCACACACACGTAAAACCACACGGAACGTGTGTCCGTGTGCGTTTGTACGTGTGTGCGATTTTCAAAGCGCTGACATGTCAGTGTTTTCTCCGGCAGCACGGGTGTTACACGGCCCGCACCCGTACCACACGGGTGTAGTGTGGATGCGGTCCCGTGTGACACGCGCCGGAGTAAACACACATGTCAGGGAAAAAAATAAAAAACATTAACTCACCTTCTCCAGCCCTCCTGTCTCTGCCGCTGCTGCCTCTTGCTGCCGACCGCCGCTCATTAATCTCATAGAATATTCACTTCACTGCCTGGCAGCAGCAGCAGCGGGGAGACGGGAGGGCTGGAGATCGAGGATCAGCACCACGGACAGCAGCGCGGACAGCAGGGAGGACCAGGTGAGTATAATAATTACTGATTCTACGTGTGCTATCGCGGATAGCACACGTAGAACACACGTGTCACGCACGTACCAGAGACACGTACTTACCTGCACGCAACACGCAGGGAAAATACGTGTCTCTCGGCACGTGCGTGAAATTCACGTGAGTGTGGCAGAGGCCTTAGACAGGGATTAGTTCATGGGTCATGGTTCTGGGTGCATATTGGACCTCACAGGTTCCCTTTAAGGTGAAAACAGGCTCGGGGATGAAGGAGTTAAGTAATGGGAAGAGCAATGCATCATCATATCAATGTTCTATAATCAGAGTGATCTTTATTTATTACTCTGCTCTTATTACTTTCTCCTCTATCCATAAACTGTAATAATCTCTATGAGAACATAAGTTTCATTTACACAGAATTTAATTAGAACAATAATACATTTCACAGACGGTTTTGTTGTCTTTTCTGCTTTCCTACAGGTTACAAGGAACAAAACACTATGAGCCTGATTCATGAAAGGTTTTTTGCAAGCATCCTGGTGCAAAAAAGTTTGAAGAGGTTTTTTTGTCCATCTCCAAAAAAGTGGGCAAAGCTTGGGTTCCTACATAACGAGCTGGGACTGGAGGAAGAGTAATGGTGAGGCGCCTATAGAGGTGCATGCCACCTCCCCACTACTCCTCTTTTATGAAGAGGTATATACTTTTTCATGCAGGGGAGTACATAGAAATCATGGGGCCCCACAGCAGAACTTCTAATTGGCCCCCCTACCCCCCAAAAAAAATAATATTCGGCTGGGTCACAGAAGAGCATACTTCACAACTTTACAGCCCTTATTACAAAGTAATTTTTCTCCAACTGAAGCCCCTAGATTCCCCTTTTATTGCAGCCCTAAAGTGTTATGGCAACAAAAGTGCCCCCCCACAAACACTATATGATACCCCCACAGTAAATTCCTCCACAGTACCCTCCACATACACAGTATGATGACCCTACTGTACCTACCTTCAATGAATGGTGAACCCGACACAGTAAAATCACCAACTTTGACCTCCACACAGCCCTCCATGCAGTATAATAGGCCTACATATAGTATAATGGCCCCTACTATCAATCCAAATAGTATAATGGCCCCCACAGAGCCCTCCGCATAGTATGATACACCCCACACAAACCTTCACACTGTATATATGCTTGTATACAGTATAATGGTCCTCTAATAACTGTAGATAAAGTATAAAGGCTCCCTCATAGCCCTCCAAATAATATAATGGACCCTACAAAGCCTTCCATATCGTAAAATGGGCCACACATACACCATATACTTTTATGCAACCCCCATATTGTAGTATACAGCCCCTATATAATATTATACAGTCCTATATAGTATTATGCACCCCCATATAGTAGTGTACAGCCCCCATAGTCCTCTGGCCTCCGTTGTTAAATACATACTCACTTATTCACTTCTCTTCATTCCCCCACTGCTGCGGTCTCCTCAGCGTGTCCACTCTTCTGCTGCTCTGCACATCTTAGCACAACAGTAATGATGTCATCGCGGTTCGCTGTGCTGACACGTCAGAGTGCTATAATTTAACGTTGGCTATTTGGCCTAGGGAATATGTATCATCAGTATCAGACAAATATATTCCCAATTATTTATTTATTTTGAATATAAGAATTAACAGAATATCCACACCTACAGTGAGTTAATTAAAGTACATATTAAGCCTTGAGATCACAAAGAATCAATTGGGTATGCAGATCCACGGAGTCTTTCCTTAGTGGAATCGGCGGCAGCACAGAAGGATCCTGTAAAGATAAACAGCCGCTTCCGTCCCTTAGAGCCTCCAGGGACGGAAGCGGCTGTTTATCTTTACAGGATCCTTCTGTGCTGCCGCCGATACCCAATTGATTCTTTGTTATGCCTCCTGATGAACCACAATAATTCATGTGGGGAAACGCGTTGAGGTGAAGATCAACTTTACAGACTTGATGATAAAAAACTCACTCTGAATATACTGGGATTGGATTCTATGTGCTTGATTTTTCTGGACCTGCTTAAATTATAGTGGCGTTTGCCATGAATATAATGGAAAAGAACATATAAAGTCCATAAGTTAAGTTTCTGTGAAGCACTATCCATAACCCTGGAGTGAGCAGTCTGTATATATATTAATTAATTAATGTCTGCTATATGTATGCGAATTTGTCCTTGATCTCAAGGCTTAATATGTACTTTAATTAACTCACTGTAGGTGTGGATATTCTGTTAATTCTTATATTCAAAATAAATAAATAATTGGGAATATATTTGTCTGACACGTCAGAGTGCTACAGACATAGGGGAAGAATAATCAGAGAGGGAGCGATGGAGATACAATTGAAAGTGAGATCCATGGAGGTGAATTGGGGGCAGTGCTAGCGCTGGCACTGGGCCCCCATGACTCACAGGCCCCATAGTGGTCACATGGCTTGCCGCAATTGGCAGTACGCCACTGTCTTTATAAATCAGGGGAGTCTAACTCCAGCATGGCCCCACATAAAGATTAGAGTGAACAACGATGATCTTGATGAATTGGGCCCTATATTTGATCACAGGTAAAACCAACATATTATTCAAATTTGTTGTTTCATCTTTGTTTCCATTTCCTCACAGCTTCTTGTTTGCCAGGCGAGGTTCTCCTGAAGATCGACAGTTTGGACTAGCAGCATGGCCGCGCCAAACTGGTCGCTCTTCCATGCTGTAAGCCTTGCCTCTACTTCATGAAATAAGTGTAGGAACACTGAAGCTGTCAGAATCCAGAGATGAGCGGTCAGGTTCACAGCGGCACTTGCAGGCTCTAAATCATAGAGCCTGAGAGTGGTGTGCTCTCTTTGCCCAGTTAACCAGACACCCCGAGACTGCAGAGGTGGTCAGTAACCTAGGCAATGAGCGATACACAATAGAATTAAAAATCCCTTCATTCTTGAGAAAAGAGTTGCTTGTTTTTACAAGAATTTAGCAATTTTACCTGTGTTAATAACTCATGCAATATGCAAAATTATAATTTCCTGGTTGTCGCTTGATGGCTGATATATATAAATCACATACAGGGTGCCCCAAAGGTAAGTGCAATATTAATGGAACATATATTTGAGCACTTCCAAGATTAATCAGTGTTATCATGCGACAGAATCAGATGCTATATGCTAATGACACTCGGCTCAAACTCTGCATACAAGAATCGGATCACATGTGCAGAGACAATCAGAGGGCAGTACAAGGTTTCACACTCACCCATAGACTTGTATGGGTGCACGTGATCCAATTTGCGGAGGAATGTGCAACATGCTGCAAATGTTTTCTCATGCCAAATCAGCATGAGAAAGCAATTGCAGATCTTCACTGCCCCATAGTATAACACTGCTCCGAGTGCTATCCAATAAACCATCAGATACCTCTCGGTCGTGTTATACAGTGTATGAGCGAGCGCTTACCCATATAATATGTTGTGATCAATTTCATTAATTCAACTTTGTATTTACTTCTGGATTACAGGATATAGGAATAACTTATTGGAAACTATATAGATCATACTGTATATTGAAAGCTCAATTTAAAAAGAAGATGCTGTCCCTACTTATGGCATGTCTTAGAAAATACTTGCATTTTTCACGAACAATCAATTCTGAGCTACCTTTTTATTCTAAGTTTGTATTCTGCCATTCTTGTGTTAACCTTCCTAAATATTTGTGACAATATCGAGAGTTGGGTGTTACCATTCCATTTGTCAAAAGAAGTGTGACTCTAGACAGTCTGGTACTGTCATGTCTGGCAGCACCCACATGTCATTGGTGAATAAATATATAAGGGTAATAACAGAGGAACAGCAAAATCAAAGATTAAAAGAAAAGTATATAGCAATTTTATTAGTCTTTATTTTATTACTGAATCAAAGTTGTTTATTTTTTTTAACTGAAAGGATTACAAAAGTGGGCTTTTTTTTTTTTGCTGGATTAGTTTAATCATTTAATAGCAACATTTGGAGTAAAGTTACTGTATATAGAGTAATGTCCGAAAGTGTTGGCACCCTTGAAAATTCTTCCAGAAAATGAAGTCTTTCTCCTGGAAAATTATTTCTCTTAGAAAGCGTCTTGTGGACAGATGAGACCAAGATAAAGCTTTTGGTAAAGCACATCATTATACTGTTTACTGAAAACAGAATGAGGTCTACAAAGAAAAGAGCACAGCACCTACAGTCAAATATGGTGGAAGTTCAAAGATGTTTTGGGGTTGTTTTTTCCTGCCTCTGGCTCTGAGTAACTTGACTATGTGCAAAGCATCATGAAATATGAAAATTTCCAAAGGATTTTAAGTTACAAGATAGCGCCCAGTGTTAGAAAGCTGGATTTGCATCCTAGGTCATGGGTCTTCCGGCAGGACAATGACCCCAAACCTACTTCAAGAAGCCCCCTAAAATGGATGGAAACAAAACACTGAACAGTTCTGAAGGGGCAGCAATGAGTCCGGATTTAATTCCAATTGATCACCTGTGGAGAGATCTTAAAATTGCTGTTGGGAGAAGGCGCCTTCAAATATGTGAGACTTGGAGCAGTTTACAAAAGAAGAGTCCAAAATTCCAGATGAGAGGTGTAAGAAGCTTAGTGATGGTTATAGGAAGCAATTATTTGCAACCATTTATTTCAAAGGGTGTGCAACCAAATATTCAGGTGAAGTTGCCAACAATTTTGTCCAGTCCACTTTTGGGATTTTGTGTGAAATCATATCTAATTTGCATTTTTTTCTTTTTCTGTTTTTCTTTTTTTTGTGTTCTTCCAATACACACAAAGGAAATAAACATGTGTATAACAAAACACGTGTAATTGCAATAATTTTCTTTAAGAAATACTTCCTTTTCTGAAACATTTTGAAGGGTGCCAACGCTTTCAGCCATGACTGTATGTACTGTATAAACATATATTTGTTGAAAGTCTTTCATAGTTGATGACAAAAAAAATAACAATTCTGAACCATTGTTCAATGTTTGGTGTAGGCCAGTGTAATTGCAGTGATATCAAATTTATATACTTTTGCACATACACAAAAAATGTGGATTTCCAATGTATGTCTCATATCCTGAGAGCGATACCTTTTTTTTCTTTCTTTTTTTTCTGCCAACAGAACTGAGGATTTGCTTTTTGTGGGATAACTAAGTTTTTATTGGTCCATTTTTTGGACAACGTGTTATCACAATGTTTAAGAGGCAATTCTTACATTTTTTTAATAATAACACATATTATTTTTATTTGGGTTTATATGGAAGATGCAATACCAATTATGTGTGTTTTTTAATTATTTATTTATTTTTTAAATAAGAAATGGGAGAGTATAAAGGGGCAACTTCTTAACCTATTTTGTAATTTTTTTCATATTATTTCCCTTTTTTTAATTTTATTTTAGTCTTACAATTCGAATTGTACTGCAAGACTTGTAATAAAATGTATGATGCCTTTCAGCATAACATTGACAGGCTTTCATTTATACCCAGTCTCTGGATGGGTCTAATACAGGGCCTCTGGCTCCAATAATATTGCAAGAGCAAATACATTTGGCTCACATAGGCATAGGGGTTAGTGGGCTGACAGGGGGAGACAGCCACTTTATCTAACCGCCTAGATGCTGCAGTCTGTATTGACCACTACATCTAAGGGGTTAAACTTTCAGGAGTTACGCTCTCTTCAATCCTGTTCAGCAGGGGTCTAATTGGGGTGTCATTTGAGCATCACTTGTTAATTGCAAAAATATTGTTATGAGTTCACCTGGTGAGGTGGTTACTCTTAGGTCAAAATGAGCAACACGGTCTGTAGGTGATGGTGCAGTAGAGCAGGTCTTGATGGACAGCAGAAGGATCAACAACAACCTAGACAGCAGGGTATTCAGGATGGCAGACAAAAGAAGAAGAAAGCACCAGATAAAGCTAGGTGTGAGGATACATACATGAACTATAGATAAATAATCAGTAACTTTGACCTTGTGGATGGGATTGATAGTAAAGTGTCAGTCTTTGCTGAGGACACCAAACTATGTAGGATATTAAAAACTGACCTTGAAAGTACAATATTGCAAAAAGATCTGGATAAGATGTCAGAATGGGCAAATACTTGGCAAATGAGATTTAATGTTGATAAATGAAAAGTAATGCACCTAGGACGGAGTAATCCTATAGCTGTGTATACATTAAATGGAACTAAACTCGGGACTACAGAACAGGACAAGGATTTGGGTATTCTCATTACAAATAAGCTGAGCAGCAGCACTCAATGTCAGGCAGTAGCTGCTAAAGCAAACAAGATTTTACGGTGTATAAAAAGAGAGATTAGATCCCGTGATCCCAATGTATTGTTACCCCTCTATACATTACTTGTAAGGCCACATCTGGAATATGGGATCCCGTTTTGGGCTCCACATTTTAAAAAGGACATTCAGAAGTTAGAGTCAGTTCAAAGGCGGGCAACTAGACTACTACAAGGAATGGAGGCCTCCCATATGATGACAGGTTGAAAAAGTTAGATATGTTTAGCTTAGAAAAAAGACGTCTCAGAGGAGATCTCATTTATATGTATAAATACATGTGTGGTCAATATAAAGGACTGGCACATGACTTATTTCTTCCAAAGACAATACTAAGGACCAGGGGGCCTCACTGTGAGTGGAAGAAAAGCGATTCAGACAGCTAAATAGGAAAGGGTTCTTTACAGTTAGAGCAGTCAGACTGTGGAATGCCCTACCACAAGAGCTAGTAATGGCAGATACTATAACAGCTTTTAAAAAAGGGCTGGATGATTTCCTCAGTAAACACAACATTGTTATTTTTGGTTATAAATGACTTAGTGACCAAATGTAGAACTGGTGGATGAAGGTTGAACTAGATGGAGCTAGGTCTTTTTTCAACCTAAGTAAGTATGTAACTTGCAGCAGGATTATAGTTAAAGGCAAAGATGTATGCAATTAGAAACTTGCAGAAGGAAATTATTAATTGCAGGAAAATAGTGAAGTACTGGCAAACTTGGTTGCAGAAATGCAGTTCACACACAAATACCGGAAATGCATTGGCAAACTTGTACCTTGCTTGCAGAGTCAGATTTGTAAACAGCACCAAGAACAATTGCAAGAATTTGGTGATCTGGAATCCTGATTTGAAAATGGTTGGCATGGACCACATCTAGATAAACTGAATTAAGCTTGAAAATAGTTTTGGTAATAGAATAGAAGTCAGGAGTATCAGAGGAGATAATTAGACACCTGTCTGGAGCTAAACCAAGTGGAAAGAGAAACAAACTCCTGACAAACAAGAGGAAATTAAGAAATAGGCTTTCTAAATACTCACATGGGTGCCTGTTCAAGACTTACATGACCTTGAGTGGTTGACATCAATGGTGCTTGCAGGGCATATTACAGTAACTCGGTACAGACTAGCATGGAGGGAGCCTGTGAAAGGGGAAGGTAGCAAATCCTGGCACTGGACAAGGTGAGACAAGTATAGTACAGTATTAGAGCAATCACCATAAACTACTGTATATATTACGGTTAATAGTTGGTATGGGTTATCTCCAGGTCAGAGCAGAAGAGCGTTTTATTGCACATGCCCACAGAAACCTGTCCGACTCCTAACATTATAGGATAGGTTAGCAAAACAAAGCGGTGGTCATTTACATTCTAAAGTGCCTACCTTAGTAGACAAAATGATCATGAGTTCCTAATTCAAAGTACTTAGGAATTTATTTATAACACTGCTCGACATCAATTTTGCCGACTACAAGATAAAATGTGATCTTTATGAAGTTTGGTGTGCTGAATCCAAAAATCACATCCATTTCCATCAGTCACGTAACATTACATATAACTATAATTATGTTATTTAGATATGCTGAATATGCAAGAAGAAAAAGAACTGCTGATTATGCAATCGGTATAACTAATAGGAAGACTGCCTAATAAGCAGTTAAAAAACGCCGACGTCGGAATTTTGTGGCTATATAAGCAACGTGAAAACTGAAGGCAGCATTTAGTCACTCAAGAGGCTTAAAAGTCGCAACAAATGTAACTCTGTTAATAAGGTTTTTGTTGAATATGTCATCCAACACTCAATCAGTTTGTGGATGAGTAAGGAATGATCCTGAGATATTCTGTTACATTTGTGGTTGTTTTACAACACCCAGAATTCTATGTGACTTTATGCGTAAAGGCGTAAAGCTTATTGTGATGCTAGTCACTACTTATGGGTAGTACAAACGGTAGAGAAGTCAGGAAACCCGGGGTCTGGAAACAGGAGGACACGTATGGACACAGGGAGTACACAGAGGCATAGTCAGGTCATGATACGAGGTTCAGAATTCCGGGAAGGAACGCAATGGATTAAGGGAGAAAACTGAGACATGAACAGATAACGATCCAAGGTCAAAAGCCAGGAGGTCAGGACAGGAACAGGGAGCAGGCAGAGAAGAGTCAAATAACAGTACGGGGTTAAAGAGCAAAGATCAGATCATAGGCAGAAACACAGGCCAACAGCAGAAACAGAATGTACAACTGGCAAGGTTCTGGGAGAACATGCTCACTAAAGAAGCAGAGCAATTACCCAGAAGATGGAATACCTGAGCAATCAGCATCTCCCAGAACCAGCATAGAAGCCAGTGCTGTCAATCAAACTGCCAGCCAGTAGCCCAGGAAAACACAGCAGAGCATCTCCTATTGTGCAAGATGTTCTGCACAGAAGAATCGTGACACTTATCTTGCATATTTTGGGGTTAAACTTGGTGACCAGGGAAAACCTTGAGCACGACATAAAGTGTGCAGGACATTTGAAAACATGAAAGTGTGAACTAGGGGTCAGAGAAAGAGTTTCAGCTTTGGTATTGCAAGGTGTGGCGAGAGCCTCAAAACCATGTTGATGACTGCTACTTCTGAATGGTAAATATTATAGGCATGAACTCAAAGACTAGATCTTCCATCCAGTACCCAAATCTCCCCTCAGCTCTCAGACCGGTTGCTCACTGTGACAATATTCCTGTACCTAGCTACACTACTTTGGAAATTTCAGATGATAATGAAGACTGCCAGGACCCAAACACCACCTTTTCCCCCCTAGAAAGACACCACACAGTTCTTTATAAATTAAATTACTTTTATTTTCACTTATGGAGAGGCATAGGGAAAAAACACTCTCATCTTTTACTTTGGCATAAATTCTGGTCGCAGCTTTCAAATTAGGCATTACCAGCCAACACCATGGGGTTTTGGGAAATTTTCCGCCACCGGCCGTCCGGTGCGGGTATTTCACCACCACTTTTCCTACCCCTTCCGCTGCTGCGACTTAACACAGAGACACTCCACAAAACTCATAAAACAAAAAGGGAGGGAGGGTGGGAAACAGGTCCGGGTCAAGGAACAAAGAGACCGGAAGCTGGGCAACGCAGTGACTTATATCAGAGCAGATCATACCACAGGAGCCGGAGGGGGGTAGCTGGTGAGTCTTTCCAGGGGGAGAAACCACCTAAAATTAGCATAGGGGGCCTGCAGTCAGGTGGCAGCATCTCAAATTTTGGCTGCAGTGCCCCTCAGACTGCCAGGACCCAAACACCACCTTTTCCCCCCTAGAAAGACACCACACAGTTCTTTATAAATTAAATTACTTTTATTTTTCACTTATGGAGAGGCATAGGGAAAAAACACTCTCATCTTTTACTTTGGCATAAATTCTGGTCGCAGCTTTCAAATTAGGCATTACCAGACAAAACCATGGGGTTTTGGGAAATTTTCCGCCACCGGCCGTCCGGTGCAGGTATTTCACCACCACTTTTCCTACCCCTTCCGCCAAGGAGCAGCACAGCGCTAGCAAGCTGAGACCCCCCCAAAAACCACAATACCTTAGCCATCTCCTCACACATTCCCACCATTAATCCATCCGAAAACCGCATCATGGAAACTGCACCCGCTCCCTCATAAGGACAGCAAAGTTAATAACCTCCAGCTGGCGGTACCACACCAATTTTTTTTTTTTAATATATATTTTACACTATCAACTTAGGTAGGCACTAGTTGCCCGTGCACCAAGGACAGCCCCGTAACACATCCTTCCTTGGATACGTTCCAATATGAGCTGAAAATCACCTCTGCCTTGCCCATCTTAAATTAGGAAAATCACAGGAAAAGTTGTACCATCTCTGACCGGATGAGGGTACGAGGCGAAGCGCAGCTAGGTTGCAGGAGACCAAATCTGTGACATCTACTTGTGTCGCCAAGTCAACTGTGGAGGGCGGCTCCACAATCCTGAACACCTCAGGTAGCACACTCAGCTGAACCAGCTCCCGGCAACTTCTCCAATCACATCCAGGCCAATAGAAACCACGGACCAACCGCCAGAGCGAGGATCACCTTTTCCCGCTGCCCGAAAAGTATGGGCATGACCTAAGCTTGAAACCTAGGCCGACTTACATCTGAAAAAGGAAAACATTGTCAGAAAGGAAAAAATTTCGAAACCATCAAAAATCTCTTAAACAGCAGACCCCCTTTCCCTTGGGGTTGATTTGGCAAGAACTCGCGTTTTGTTTTTTTTTTAATACAAATCTGAAACGTATGTAATGTTACGCTAACCTATATGACAGTCAGTAGCCTCCTGCCCTTCTACTAGTGACGGTTTATAAAACAAACTCAGTACGGACGTTCCTCAAAATGCATTTGCGTTGCCAAACCCATCCCATTTGAACCACGCTCATACATACTTGCCCCAAAGCTTCAGCAGCACCCCAGTTCTGGGGGGGGGGAAGGGAGGGGTGTTTACGTCCCAGGTACTGCAACTAACGCACCCACAATAGCAACCATCACCTATTTACCGCCATAAAATTGCTCGCCAAATATGGGAAAAAATCTTCATGGTTAAAAATTGCTCCCCGTCATCCCTGTTCATCTGAGGGCTATCACTAACACCTTAGGCATACCAACCAGAGGTGGGGAAAAAGATCCCAAAACTGTGAGGAAAGACAGGCTTGGCTAGATAGACCTAGGCCTTTCTTCAGCCTGTGTGACTAAGCTTTAAGATCAAAACCACAATGGACGTAACCACCCTGCCCGGCACCTTATAAGATCGACAAACGGCCAGGAGTATTAGGCCTCCTGACATCCACCCACCTGCCGCTAAACCACTACCCATTTCATACCGTAGGTCCCACTAGGCCTTGGTCACGCAGGTCCAGTTCCCCAACTGAAATAATTTCAGGGCAAAAAACCCCAAACCAGTTTGCTCATAACAGGAAAAATTGGTACCCGTTGGTGAAGTAGAATCACTAAATACTGCCGGTTATACACTAGCAAGGGATCGCTTGAAAATCATCATGCTTTTCACCCGCCTGGTAAACCCCACTCGCTGCATACCCTACTATAAGCCCATCATGTCTGTGTTTTAACAAGAGGCCGGGTCCTCGGCCTCCTTTCGATGGGAGTACCATTACGAATTTAAAGAATCAAAACCCTTTGGACCTGCCAGGTGACGGAGTTAAGGAGGATACCTGGAATTGGAAAATCAATAGGGAGTAAACCATACTATCACGGCAACTGGATACCTGGTATGACTTTAACCTTTCGTTAACTTATGCGCATTCTAAAAACCGAAAAGCCTAAACAACCCACTACTGAAAAGGAAAGTTGTAAACAGGTGGTTAGATGTTTTTTTTTTGTTTTTTTTTAACGTTGTGTTGAAAACAAACCCAAACAGCCAGACCTGCTGCTGTTAAATACACCCCCTATCGATTCAACCGTTACTGCCCTTGAAGCGAATGTAGCCGTTGAAGCTTAAAGAAAATTCAGCTACCAATCAGTTCCTCCTTTTCAGGTGCCTGATTCCCTGTAGCGAAAATAAAATTTAAACTTACCGCACCTAGGGTTGGACCAATATACCGATACCGGGTAACATGACCCTGCCGCTTAGACCTACACCGGAAAGCCTAGGAAAGGCGCCTTGTAAACAATGACAGCAATAGAAATGACCTTAACCGCAAAGTTGAAGTTCATACCTAAGGAACCGCAGGGGCCGAAAGATAAACCTCCATACGATGGGTAATAGCCGATAAACGCTATTTCCATGCTGCAAAACCTTCCAAAACAAAAGTCAAACCCAAAAGGAGGGGCTTTTCCATAATTAATTTTTTTTTTTTTTTTTTAAATTCATAATGGGTGCTTCAAATAATGAAGCAGCTTGACACCCTCTATAATCTAGTATTAGAATGATTGTTGTCTACTAACATATGGGAAAACACTGGTCAGTTGTGCACACCTGAGACCTAAACTAAAATTGTGTATTTTTTTTTTTTTTTTTGAGGCTATTTATGTGGACATAATTGCTCAGGAAATATTAGCGGGCATAATTATGCACTTGCATAAAATTGACAATTTTCGCATCTCACCTGTTCACTTTCGTCTGTTGAACTGAAACTCCAACCAACACGAAAATGCACAGAAATACACTTTGCTATTACCATAAGTTATCAATGACGAACATAGCTTACGCCTTGTTAACTACAGCCCTAAGTTAGAGTGTATACCAAGGAGAGGTGATATCCTGTGCGCCCAACATAATGTAACCCACCTATAAATCACTTGACAGGCCACATCTAAAACCTGGGATCCAGTTCTGCTCAACTTTTTTTTTTTTTTTTTTATTATCAAAAGGCGGTGGGTAAACATTCTGAGATTAGTCGGTTCAAGGAGACAACTAGATTATTGCAAGGAATGGAGGAGGAGATCTCATTTTTATGCATAAATCGTGTGTGGTCACCATAAAGGACTGGAACATTACTTCCACCTACCGCAGTTAAATGAGAAGGGTTCTTTACAGTAAAAGCAAACAGACTGTGGAATGCCGACCACAAGAGGTAGTAATGGCAGCTACTATAGCGCCTATTAAGGCGGGTGTATGATTTCCTCAGTACACCTATAGTGTCGGTCATAATAACTTAATTACAGAATGTTGAATAGGGCGGAAAACCTGCTGCCTGGTGACATCACGTAACCCACCCCAGGGCGCTTATTCCACCCCGCAATCCCACGTAATGGTGCTTGCCAGATTGTGCAGAATAAAAGGGGGGCGGCCGGACTCCAGATGTTCCTGCCCAATTCCCACAGCACTCCGCTGTCCAATGTACCTCGGATGCTCATCATCCCGCCGCGGGACAGCACCAGGGGTTAATTCTGAAGAAAAAAGGGGGGGGTTTAAATCTCCATGTGACTCATGACGCCCGGGGCCCCAACGCCCGTGCATAGAGTGACAGAGTCCGATCCAAGCCGCTACCCACAGAAGGGGAGGTTTTATTCTAAGATGTCATGCCGACCCCTAAAGGGGAGGGGGGGAAATATATAATGGAGCTTTTTTTTTTTTTTTTTTAAATTATAATTTAATTTATTTATTTTATTTATAATATATTTATTTAATTTATTTATTCTTTATTTATAATTTATTTATTTATTTTTATAATTTATTTAATTTTTTTTTTTTTTTTTTAAACTTGTCTGGGGATACCAATAAGGGATGTGGATTCTGCTGACTTCAGCAGTCAGCACATACACCAAAGCAGCACCTCCAATCCGAGCTGCATTAGAGCTGTGATTTATTTATTTTGTATGTATAATTTATTTAATTATGACAAGGCAGCGGTGACAGGGCAGTGGAGGGATCAGGGGCACGGTGTTTGTTATTCACACAAAGCCGGCGGGCCCCCGCTGCAGCGCTTCCACCTGCGCTGCATCAGGGACTGCGCCGGCTCAGAGTCTGCACTCGCACGTTCGACGAACCGAACTCGAACCGCATAGGAAACAATGGCAGGCATTCACAAACACATAAAAACACCTAGAAAACACCCTCAAAAGGTGTCCAAAAGGTGACAAACAACTCTCAACACAACAAAAACACATGGGAAAGTGACAAGGACATATACTCATGCGAAAATAAAAGAGCAGGACAAGGAAAAAGAGGAGGACACACAGATATAGGCATGGCACGCCCTTCTAAAATCATGTAAAACACCGCAAGGTGACTCCAAGCGGAGTATCCCTTTTTTCCAAAAATTGGGCCACACACACACCCACGCATTCAGTGGCAGCAGTTGTGCCCCAGTTGTACACTTCACAGTTAGATTTGCATCAAGCACATTCAAAAATACGCCATAATTAACTGTCCCCAGGATGACACCGGGGTAGGTAGCAAAGTCTTTCCTGATCCCAGCTCTGTTCATCTTGGATCATTTTAAAAAAACACAGCAATCAAGGGTTACTCCAAGCGGAGTCTCCCTTTTTTTCCAAAAATTGGGCCCCCCACACACACCCACCCATTCAGTGGCAGCACTTGTGCCCTAGTTGTACACTTCACAGCTAGATTTGCATCAAGCACATTCAAAAATACGCCATACTTAACCGTCCCCAGCATGACACCGGGGTAGGTAGATAAAGTCTTTGCTGAACCATGACTTGTTCATCTTGGCTCCTTTTAAAAAACACAGCAAGCAAGGGTTACTCCAAGTGGAGTCTCCCTTTTTTCCAAAAATTGGGCCACACAGACACCCCATCAGTGGCAGCACTTGTGCCCTAGTTGCAAACAGGATGTTTTGATTTGCATCAAGCACATTCCAAATCCACAAGCATTTACTCTCCCCAGGATGACACAGGGGTAGTAAATTCCTTGTGGATCCATGACTTGTTCATTTTGATGAACATCAGTCTGTCCACATTGTCACTGGACAGACGCGTGCGCTTATCTGTCAGCACACACCCAGCAGCACTGAAGACACGTTCAGAGACAACGCTGGCAGCTGGACATGACAAAATCTCCAAGGCGTAAGTTGAGAGCTCTGGCCATTTTTCAAGATTTGAAGCCCAAAATGAGCAAGGCTCCATTTGCAAAGTCATAGCATCGATGTTCATTTGGAGATACTCCTGTATCATCCTCTCCAGCCGTTGACTATGTGTCAGACTTGTTGTCTCTGGTGGCCTTGCAAAGGACGGTCTAAAAAAATTATGAAAAGATTCCATAAAATTGCTGTTACCAGCACCAGATACGGTGCTACTGGTACGGGTAGACTGTTGAAGATGACGAGACCGTCCCATGTTTGTCAAGTTACAACTGGGAGATTCACTCCCTGCTCCTGCACGGTTGTTTGGTGGAAAAGCCGAGCTAAGATCGAGTAACAGCTTCTGTTGATACTCCTGCATACGTGCGTCCCTTTCTATGGCTGGAATTATGTCACAAAATTTGGACTTGTACCGGGGATCCAATAGTGTGGCAAGCCAGTAGTCATCATCACTTCTAACTTTGACAATATGAGGGTCATGTTGGAGGTAGTGCAGCAAGAAGGCGCTCATGTGTCTTGCGCGGCCATGCGGACCAAGTCCACGCTGTGTTTGTGGCATAGAGGTGCTAACCGTTCTTTCTTCCTCTGACATCTCCCCCCAACCTCTTTCAACTGAAATTTGACCAAGGTCTCCCTCATCCGCTGAGTCTTCCATGTCCATGGACAGTTCGTCCTCCATTTCTTCATGTTCTCCTGCACCTTCCTCAACATCTCGCTTGCTACCATGCGCCCTTGTTGATCCCTGTCCCCCATGGTCCCATGCCTGCCGCCTTGGTGATGATGAACGTCTGGACCTTGGTGATGTTGTTGTGTCTTGCGCATATGAATCCTCCTGTAGTTCCTCCCCTTCCTGTTGTCCCACCCCCTGACTCCGAATAGTGTTTCGCGTGTGCTCCAGCATGTAAATGACTGGAATTGTCATGCTGATAATGGCATTGTCAGCGCTAAACATATTCGTCGCCATGTCGAAACTCTGCAGAAGGGTGCATAGGTCCTTGATCTGAGACCACTCCATCAGGGTGATCTGCCCCACCTCTGCATCTCGTTGGCCCAGGCTATACGTCATGACGTATTGCACCAGGGCTCGACGGTGCTGCCACAGTCGCTGTAACATGTGGAGAGTCGAATTCCAGCGTGTCGGCACATCGCATTTCAGGCGATGAACCGGCAGGCCGAAAGACTTCTGGAGCGATGCAAGTCGCTCAGCTGCGGCGGTTGAACGGCGGAAGTGAGCAGACAGTTTTCGTGCCCTGGTCAGAAGGCCATCTAGGCCGGGATAGTGTGTTAAGAATTGCTGGACAACAAGGTTCAACACGTGAGCCATACAAGGCACGTGTGTCACCTTGCCCAGGCGAAGGGCCGCACCCAGGTTTGCAGCATTGTCGCACACGGCCTTACCAGGCTGCAGGTTGAGTGGAGACAACCATTTATTAAACTCGGACCGCAGAGCTGACCACAACTCCTCAGCTGTGGGACTCCTATTTCCAAGACATGTCAAGCTAAAGACCGCCTGATGCCATTGCGCTCTGCTGCCAGCATAGTAATGAGGGGTGCGTGATTCCTTCTGCGCAGTGAGAACGCTGGTGGCCTGACCAGACAGGCTTGGGGCGGAAGTGGAGGACACAGATGAGGTGGAGGAGGCAGAAGCAGTGGCGGAACTTGGACAGACAAAGGATTAACACACAAGTCATGGGGACGGCAAGACTTGTGCAGCAGACCCTTCACCATCTATCACCATAGTTACCCAGTGCCCAGTCAGCGACATGTAACGTCCCTGTCCATGCTTACTGGTCCAAGTATCGGTGGTGAAATGCACCCGTTCACACACAGAGTTTCTCAAGGAAGCGGTGATATTGTGTGCGACATGCTGGTGTAGCGCAGGCACACCTTTCTTAGAGAAGTAGTGGCGACTGGGCATCTGGTACTGGGGCACAGCGACAGACATAAGGTCTCTAAAATCCTGTGTGTCCACCAGGTGGAAAGGCAGCATTTCGGTAGCCAAGAGCTTACAGAGGGATAAAGTCAACCTCTTAGCTTTGTCATGGGTCGCAGGAAATGGCCTTTTATTTGTCCACATCTGAGGGACAGAGATCTGGCTGCTGTGTGTAGACGGTGTTGAGTAGGGTGTCCCTGGAAAAATGCAGCTTTGTGAGGAAAGTGCAGGCGGAGACATGTTGTCGCCTTCATCCAACGTTGGTGCTATCGATGTCTGAGAGAGCTGTACACACGCACTTGTTTCCCCTTCCAAACCAACTGACGACCTACCAAGCAAACTGCCTGTTGCGGTTACAGTGGTGGAAGTTGTGCGTGGAAAACCAGGTGTGACAGCTGTCCCCACAGTCCTAGAAGATGAAGAGCGCGCGGATGCACTGGAAGGGGCCGGCGGTGGATGGTTCGCTCCGCTAGGCCGCATTGCAGCATGGTGAGCTTCCCACCGGGACATATGATATTTATTCATGTGACGATTCATGGAAGAACTTGTCAAACTGCTGAGGTTTTGACCTCTACTAAGAGAACCATGACAAATTTTACAGATCACATAATTTGGGCGATCTTTTGCTATGTCAAAAAAGGACCAGGCTAGGCAAGGCTTAGAGGGCATGCGACCTGTTGATCCACCCCGACCAGTGCTCAGAGGCAGAGTGGTGGCTGAGGATGCAGTTTTAGACGTGCTACCAGTACTCCGACTCTGTCCAGGAAAGCACAAGGTAACTTCGTCATCAGTTGCATCCTCCTCCACCACCTCTGTTGACCTCCTCGAGTGCCTGACTGTGGGTTGACAGTAGGTGGGATCTAGAACTTCCTCATCAATTGTTGTGTTTCCACTCCCCTCACCCTCAGACCGAGCCTCTTCTTGCCCTGACCGAATAGTTAAGTTGTCATCCCAATCTGGTATCTGCGTCTCATCATCATCAGTATGTTCCTCATTGTCTATAACAACAGGTGTTACAGTTGGTGAAAAAGGGTCAACATTATGCTCAGAAACTTGGTCCTCACGGCCTGAATCAGAGTCACAAAGGTTCTGGGCATCACTGCAGACCGTTTCCTGTTCTGTACTCACTGTAGCTTGGGACCAGACCTCCGATTCCCATGCTATAGTGTGACTGAACAGCTCTGCAGACTCAGCCATCTCAGTTCCACCATACTGTGCAGGGCGGATGGAGACTTCAGAGCTGGGAGAAAGCAAGTTTGATTGGGATGACAACTCAGAGGACTGGTGTTTTTTGGATGCGGTACTTGAAGTGGCTGAGAGGGCACTTGTTGGACCACTTGAGATCCATTCAAGAATTTTCCTTTTTTGGCCATCATCTACCTTTGTTCCAGTTGTCCGTGTCCGTAAAAAATGGAGCACATCGGATTGTCCACGGTAAGTAGTAGACATCTTACTTTTGCTGGTAGATGGTCTATCTTCAGCAGATGATAATGGAGCTTTGCCACCTTCCCCACGGACAAACCCTTTTTTTCCTTTTCCAACACGCCTCTTACCCTTTCCACCAGCATCTGTCATTTTGCCACTCATTTTGATTGCGACAAGATTGTGCACTTAAAATGTGGTAGTAAAAATTGAGAGGTGGTGTAGATTGCAGCGGTGGTCTATCTTTATTAACAGCAGAATAAACAACAATAATTATCACTGACAATGCAACTACGGCCCTTAAAGTGGCAGCAGTGTTTGCTAGTATAATGGCTTAGCTACAATGAGTTTGAGTGTGCAATGCAGGCAGACGTGCTGCAAATATCTTTGCACTAGTGGGACTATAGCAAAGTCCAATAGCCACGTATAGGATGCCACTAGGTACACTCAGTGTTTGCTAGTATAATGGCTTAGTAACAATGAGTTGGAGTGTGCAATGCAGGCAGAGGTGCTGCAAATATCTTTGCACTAGTGGGACTATACAGAATTACATAGCCACGTTTAGGATGCCACTAGGTACACTCAGTGTTTGCTAGTATAATGGCTTAGCTACAATGAGTTTGAGTGTGCAATACAGGTAGAGGTGCTGCAAATATCTTTGCACTAGTGGGACTATACAGAAGTCCAATAGCCACGTTTAGGATGCCACTAGGTTCACTCAGTGTTTGCTAGTATAATGGCTTAGTAACAATGAGTTTGAGTGTGCAATGCAGGCAGACGTGCTGCAAATATCTTTGCACTAGTGGGACTATACAGAAGTCTAATAGCCACGTTTAGGATGCCACTAGGTACACTCAGTGTTTGCTAGTATAATGGCTTAGTAACAATGAGTTGGAGTGTGCAATGCAGGCAGACGTGCTGCAAATATCTTTGCACTAGTGGGACTATACAGAAGTCCAATAGCCACGTTTAGGATGCCACTAGGTACACTCAGTGTTTTCTAGTATAATGGCTTAGTAACAATGAGTTTGAGTGTGCAATGCAGGCAGAGGTGCTGCAAATATCTTTGCACTAGTGGGACTATACAGAAGTCCAATAGCCACGTTTAGGATGCCACTAGGTTCACTCAGTGTTTGCTAGTATAATGGCTTAGTAACAATGAGTTTGAGTGTGCAATGCAGGCAGACGTGCTGCAAATATCTTTGCACTAGTGTGACTATACAGAAGTCCAATAGCCACGTTTAGGATGCCACTAGGTTCACTCAGTATTTGCTAGTATAATGGCTTAGTAACAATGAGTTGGAGTGTGCAATGCAGGCAGACGTGCTGCAAATATCTTTGCACTAGTGGGACTATACAGAAGTCCAATAGCCACGTTTAGGATGACACTAGGTTCACTCAGTGTTTGCTAGTATAATGGCTTAGTAACAATGAGTTGGAGTGTGCAATGCAGGCAGAGGTGCTGCAAATATCTTTGCACTAGTGGGACTATACAGAAGTCCAATAGCCACGTTTAGGATGCCACTAGGTACACTCAGTGTTTGCTAGTATAATGGCTTAGTAACAATGAGTTGGAGTGTGCAATGCAGGCAGAGGTGCTGCAAATATCTTTGCACTAGTTGGACTATACAGAAGGCCAATAGCCACGTTTAGGATGCCACTAGGTACACTCAGTGTTTGCTAGTATAATGGCTTAGTAACAATGAGTTTGAGTGTGCAATGCAGGCAGACGTGCTGCAAATATCTTTGCACTAGTGGGACTATACAGAAGTCTAATAGCCACGTTTAGGATGCCACTAGGTACACTCAGTGTTTGCTAGTATAATGGCTTAGTAACAATGAGTTGGAGTGTGCAATGCAGGCAGACGTGCTGCAAATATCTTTGCACTAGTGGGACTATACAGAAGTCCAATAGCCACGTTTAGGATGCCACTAGGTACACTCAGTGTTTTCTAGTATAATAGCTTAGTAACAATGAGTTTGAGTGTGCAATGCAGGCAGAGGTGCTGCAAATATCTTTGCACTAGTGGGACTATACAGAAGTCCAATAGCCACGTTTAGGATGCCACTAGGTTCACTCAGTGTTTGCTAGTATAATGGCTTAGCTACAATGAGTTTGAGTGTGCAATGCAGGTAGAGGTGCTGCAAATATCTTTGCACTAGTGGGACTATACAGAAGTCCAATAGCCACGTTTAGGATGCCACTAGGTTCACTCAGTGTTTGCTAGTATAATGGCTTAGCTACAATGAGTTTGAGTGTGCAATGCAGGCAGACGTGCTGCAAATATCTTTGCACTAGTGGGACTATACAGAAGTCCAATAGCCACGTTTAGGATGCCACTCGGTTCACTCAGTATTTGCTAGTATAATGGCTTAGTAACAATGAGTTGGAGTGTGCAATGCAGGCAGACGTGCTGCAAATATCTTTGCACTAGTGGGACTATACAGAAGTCCAATAGCCACGTTTAGGATGCCACTAGGTTCACTCAGTATTTGCTAGTATAATGGCTTAGTAACAATGAGTTTGAGTGTGCAATGCAGGCAGAGGTGCTGCAAATATCTTTGCACTAGTGGGACTATACAGAAGTCCAATAGCCACGTTTAGGATGCCACTAGGTTCACTCAGTGTTTGCTAGTATAATGGCTTAGTAACAATGAGTTGGAGTGTGCAATGCAGGCAGAGGTGCTGCAAATATCTTTGCACTAGTGGGACTATACAGAAGTCCAATAGCCACGTTTAGGATGCCACTAGGTTCACTCAGTGTTTGCTAGTATAATGGCTTAGTAACAATGAGTTGGAGTGTGCAATGCAGGCAGAGGTGCTGCAAATATCTTTGCACTAGTTGGACTATACAGAAGGCCAATAGCCACGTTTAGGATGCCACTAGGTTCACTCAGTGTTTGCTAGTATAATGGCTTAGCTACAATGAGTTTGAGTGTGCAATGCAGGCAGAGGTGCTGCAAATATCTTTGCACTAGTGGGACTATACAGAAGTCCAATAGCCACGTTTAGGATGCCACTAGGTACACTCAGTGTTTGCTAGTATAATGGCTTAGCTACAATGAGTTTGAGTGTGCAATGCAGGCAGACGTGCTGCAAATATCTTTGCACTAGTGGGACTATACAGAAGTCCAATAGCCACGTTTAGGATGCCACTCGGTTCACTCAGTATTTGCTAGTATAATGGCTTAGTAACAATGAGTTGGAGTGTGCAATGCAGGCAGACGTGCTGCAAATATCTTTGCACTAGTGGGACTATACAGAAGTCCAATAGCCACGTTTAGGATGCCACTAGGTTCACTCAGTGTTTGCTAGTATAATGGCTTAGCTACAATGAGTTTGAGTGTGCAATGCAGGTAGAGGTGCTGCAAATATCTTTGCACTAGTGGGGCTATACAGAAGTCCAATAGCCACATTTAGGATGCCACTAGGTTTACTCAGTGTTTGCTAGTATAATGGCTTAGTAACAATGAGTTGGAGTGTGCAATGCAGGCAGACGTGCTGCAAATATCTTTGCACTAGTGGGACTATAAGTACAAGTCACTAACAGGGACCTACTGTATAATTACGAGGAATACCACCTTCCCAATTATTAATTCCACGACACAGTGGCTTTATTCCAAAACATGTAAATTTTTATTATTACCAAAATAAACACACATGATTAAAATAAGCAAGATATGCACAACCGGAGGTGGATGCTAACAAGGACACGATTGTAATGTTGATAATAGTAAATAAAGCACAGCTGTATTAACATAACATGCTAGGTTAATTACCCACCATGCCCCTGAATTCAGGAGGGCAACCCATAGTCAGTTAATTGGTAACCTAAATGGTGCCCACAGCAGTATCTCTCTATGCCCGCTTTTGCAATAAAATGAACATAAGACAGTGCAGATACTGCCGCGTTACTGACCGATATAAAGAGTAGTAACTATGGCACAATATAGCACAACATGCAGGGCTAGTCCGCCAGTATGCCCCTGAAAATCGGAGGGTAACTCAAAATCTGTTAATTGGTCACCTAAATTGTGCCCATTGCAATATCACACAGTGCCCGCTACCGTCATAAAAGTCATATAACAGTGCAGTCAATACAGCGTTACTAACCAGTATAAAGAGTCCTTGATAGCGCCACCCCAACCGTTCCGACGCGCGTTTCACCTTCTTCAGGGACCGTGTGGTGCACTGAATCAATTACAGGGTTTAAATGCCGTGGGAGATTGTGACGTAACCGGAAGTGGGAGCGGGGCTCAAACTAGATCCGGCAAACACTCGTGTGTCATTTCCGGTCTATGAAACGCAAATGCGGGTCAACTCAAAACCGGAAGGTACATCAGTTCCTGTCTTATGGAGTGCCTAAACCGGAGGTTAGGACGGGACTTCAGTTAACTCCTACGTCAGTTAATACATTATTTCCTGTCCTTGACACGCAAATTGCGGCTTAGGACGGAACAGTAAAGCACGTCACTTCCTGTCTCTTGAGAATGAAGACAATGCAGCCCACTCCTGTCTCCATAATGGAAATGTGACATCTAAAATAGGCAAACACATATTAACACGCTGCCACTGCATGTATTATAATATCGTCGGACTTAAGGCATGTTTTTACTATCGCCAAGCATATATGGTGATTAACCCATCACTAGTACATAGCACAGTCAGTGCAATTTTAAACAAATTCTAGATTATCTACTCAGTTATAACTAGTCACTATGGACAACCACAAAATATTCTCAATATTCCTGGGATAGCTCATTTGCCCCTTTATTCCCGATCAAAGCCCACTATTATTCAGTTTAAAAGTTTAATTGATCGCTCATAGAGTTATTCCCACAGCAACGCCTAAGATAACCTGCAGTCAGTCTATATAAATAACTCCCAGTTAATTTCCATCAATGCCATTTGATATTGGCGCATGCTCAACCAAGCTCACTGGTCATTAGTCATCTCCCCATCACGGTCCACATCACGCAACCGGCAGCCCATCCCCACGGCACAAGGTGCCGGTGGGACGGGGGGCCAGCGGCGAGACGCAAGGACCATGATCCGGGAGCAGACACCAAGGGCCACGGAAGAGCATGCGTACTGTTCCGTCCTGAGCCGCAATTTGCGTGTCAAGGACAGGAAATAATGTATTAACTGACGTAGGAGTTAACTGAAGTCCCGTCCTAACCTCCGGTTTAGGCACTCCATAAGACAGGAACTGATGTACCTTCCGGTTTTGAGTTGACCCGCATTTGCGTTTCATAGACCGGAAATGACACACGAGTGTTTGCCGGATCTAGTTTGAGCCCCGCTCCCACTTCCGGTTACGTCACAATCTCCCACGGCATTTAAACCCTGTAATTATTATTATTATTATTATTATTTATTATTATAGCGCCATTTATTCCATGGCGCTTTACAAGTGAAAGAGGGTATACGTACAACAATCATTAACAGTACAAGACAGACTGGTATAGGAGGAGAGAGGACCCTGCCCGCGAGGGCTCACAGTCTACAGGGAATGGGTGATGGTACAATAGGTGAGGACAGAGCTGGTTGCGCAGTGGTCTACTGGGCTGAGGGCTATTGTAGGTTGTAGGCTTGTTGGAAGAGGTGGGTCTTGAGGTTCCTCTTGAAGCTTTCCACGGTAGTGGAGAGTCTGATGTGCTGAGGTAGAGCGTTCCAGAGTATGGGGGATGCACGGGAGAAATCTTGTACACGATTGTGGGAAGAGGAGATAAGAGGAGCAGAGAAGGAGATCTTGTGAGGATCTAAGGTTGCGTGCAGGTAGGTACTGGGAGACTAGGTCACAGATGTAGGGAGGAGACAGGTTGTGCATGGCTTTGTATGTCATGGTTAATGTTTTGAACTGGAGTCGTTGGGCGATGGGAAGCCAGTGAAGGGATTGGCAGAGTGGCGAGGCTGGGGAGTAGCGAGGGGAGAGGTGGATTAAGCGGGCTGCAGAGTTTAGGATAGATTGGAGGGGTGCAAGAGTGTTGGAAGGGAGGCCAGAGAGCAGGAGGTTGCAGTAGTCGAGGCGGGAGATGATGAGGGCATGCACTAATGTTTTTGCAGATTCTTGGTTAAGAAAAGCACGGATCCGGGAGATATTTTTGAGTTGTAATCGGCATGAGTTGAAGAGGGCTTGGATGTGTGGCTTGAAGGATAGAGCAGAGTCGAGGGTCACTCCAAGGCAACGAGCTTGTGAGATTGGGGTGAGTGAGCAGCCATCAAGTTTGATGGAAAGGCTTGTTGGAGGAGATGAGTGAGGAGGAGGAAAGACAATAAACTCTGTTTTGTCCATGTTAAGTTTTAGGAATCGTGCAGAGAAGAAGGATGAAATAGCAGACAAACATTGTGCGATTTTGGTTAGTAGAGAGGTAATGTCAGGTCCAGAGAGGTAGATCTGTGTGTCATCGGCATAGAGATGATACTGGAGGCCGTTGGACTCTATGAGCTGTCCCAAGCCGAAGGTGTAGATGGAGAACAGCAGGAGTCCAAGAACTGAGCCTTGAGGGACACCGACAGATAGGGGGCGAGATGAAGTGGTGTGAGAATGGGAGACGCTGAAAGTTCGGTCGGTTAGGTATGAGGAGATCCAAGATAGGGCCAAGTCTGTGATGCCCAGAGATGAGAGAATCTGTAGTAGGAGGGAATGGTCTAATGTGTCGAAGGCAGAGGACAGGTCCAGGAGGAGGAGGATAGAGTAGTGTCGCTTGGCTTTGGCGGTTAGTAGATCATTGGTGACTTTGGTTAGGGCAGTTTCGGTAGAATGATGTGGTCGGAAGCCAGATTGAAGCCGGTCAAAGAGGGAGCAGGAGGAGAGGTATGAGGACAAACTGATTCAGTGCACCACACGTTCCCTGAAGAAGAAGGTGAAACGCGCGTCGGAACGGTTGGGGTGGCGCTATCAAGGACTCTTTATACTGGTTAGTAACCCTGTATTGACTGCACTGTTATATGACTTTTATGACGGTAGCGGGCATTGTGTGATATTGCAATGGGCACAATTTAGGTGACCAATTAACAGATTTTGAGTTACCCTCCGATTTTCAGGGGCATGCTGGCGGACTAGCCCTGCATGTTGTGCTATATTGTGCCATAGTTACTACTCTTTATATCGGTTAGTAACGCGGCAGTATCTGCACTGTCTTATGTTCATTTTATTGCAAAAGCGGGCATAGAGAGATACTGCTGTGGGCACCATTTCGGTTACCAATTAACTGACTATGGGTTGCCCTCCTGAATTCAGGGGCATGGTGGGTAATTAACCTAGTATGTTATGTTAATACAGCTGTGCTTTATTTACTATTATCAACATTATAATCGTGTCCTTGTTAGCATCCACCTCCGCTTGTGCATATCTTGCTTATTTTAATCATGTGTGTTTATTTTGGTAATAATAAAAATTTACATGTTTTGGAATAAAGCCACTGTGTCGTGGAATTAATAACTAGTGGGACTATACAGAAGTCCAATAGCCACGTTTAGGATGCCACTAGGTACACTCAGTGTTTGCTAGTATAATGGCTTAGCTACAATGAGTTTGAGTGTGCAATGCAGGCAGAGGTGCTGCAAATATCTTTGCACTAGTGGGACTATACAGAAGTCCAATAGCCACGTTTAGGATGCCACTAGGTACACTCAGTGTTTGCTAGTATAATGGCTTAGCTACAATGAGTTGGAGTGTGCAAAGGGCAGGAGGGTACAGTGGCAGAGTTGTGGGTCTCTGGGTAGAGGAATGGAAGCCTGCCTTTCTATCCCTCCTAATGGGGAAATGCAGCGAGGAAATCCCTGACCTTAGCTACACAGACGCTGTCATCTTGTGTAGCTGTTAAACTCTGTTTTCAGGACCTGTCACCTATGGCTCTGACCCTGCCGGTATGAGCCCTTAAAAGGACTGATAGAAAGTGCTATCCCTAAGCTGTCCAGCGCTGTGTATGGAGCGCATACAGCAGTATCGGCGATAGGACTCAGGACGGAGCTGCGCCAGTGAAGTCTGACACCAAGGACGCAGAAGGCAGATAATGGCGTGCTGGAGGAAAATGTCCGTTTTTATAATGCAGGGACATGTGACATGGACATCCTATCACACATGCCATTGCTTCTCTGGCTAAAAGTCCACTTAGCTGTGTGTGTGTCTGGGATTGGCTGACATAATGGCCCTCCCCACTACACGCGCGCGCTTAGGGAAGGAAGACAAGGAAAGAAAAAAAAAAAATGGCGATCGCCATTAGCCAAACAGCAGTGATCTGAATGCGCTGTTCCCGCACACTATACACTGAAATGTCATAACAGTGTGAGTCACAGAGTGACTTACACTATTACAGCGGAAAGCCAGCTAGGAATTAGCTGTTTTTTTTGCTGCTAGAACCGTTCTCGAACGTATCTAGAACTATTGAGCTTTTGCAAAAAGCTCGAGTTCTAGTTCGATCTAGAACAGCCCCCAAAATCACTCGAGCCTAGAACTGGAGAACCTCGAACCGCGAACCACGCTCAACTCTAGACAGGAGCCGAAAAAGAGGACGCCCATCCGACCAATAAAAGGACGCCCATCCGACCAGAATGGTTCATTTACATACGTAGTGTCAGATTTTATAAAGGTATTTGTAGAGTCTGCAAGGGGAGTCAGGGAACAAGGTGCAACTTCATAGAATGCAGCCCAGGAGATGCAGAAGGTGATACTTTTAGTTTAACACTAAAAAAAACTGATGACAGGTTCCCTTTAAAAAAGAAAAAACGTCTCCCTAACAATTAAAATTTACACAGCTTATTGCTTTCATGGTTAGACAAGTTTTTTGCATGAAATAAATATATTACTTGATATTGCTTTTTCAGAATTTCATTTTACCTATGATATTCGACTTTAAAACCTTTAATTAAGCATTTCACATTTCTGAAAACATTTGACATACTGCATATTTTTTTTTACTTCATATCTGGAATCAGCACCTTTCATTTAGGTAAAATCAGCAAACATATTTACCATAGGTCAGCAGATATTTTTTTTTGCAAATGTAGACCAATGTAATGACATTTTCTGTACTTTTTTTTTTCTATTCCCAGGTAAAGCCTTGAACAATTGCTTATAATGGATATATACATCATGGAATATTTGGGGGGATTACATAAAATACAAGTATTTACAAAAATACAAATGTCAGGATATCAATATTTTAGGACAGAATATAGAAAGCAAGTAGGGAAACACATGCCATGGGTTCTCATCACGCAATTACAGTAGTTAGTGGGGTCAAATTTGACTATGAGATCAAACCTAATAGTCAGCATAATATTAATCCATGACTGTTAGAGCGGTTGATGAAATCATTTTGATCGATCTCCTAGAAATACTTGTAGACTTTCAAAGTAACAATTAAAGATTGTACAAATCCACCACCTGCAGAGACTATAACTACTAGACTTAAGCTGGTGTCACACATAACGACGACGACAACGACGTCGCTGCAACGTCACCATATTCTGTGACGTTGCAGCGACCATAGATGATCGTTAGTAAGCTGTCAAACATGCTAAATAAAGCAGCGACGAAGCAGAGATCATAGCGACGTCGACGGTCGTTGTGTGGTTTCAGACATGTCATTGCACGACGAGTCAGAGGTGTGGTTTTAACCCCTAGATACGGTTTGCGTTATCTCTTTTCACGCCCCTCTGTTCCTATTGGTGATCGCTACAGCGCTTTGCGTTGTCTTTCTTCACGCCCCTCTGTTCCGATTGGTCATCACTACAGCGTCGCCTGATTGGGTGACCGTATCAAACAAAAGACGACGCAGTAGCGCTTCCATTCACTCTACCTGAGCTTTTTCAGAACGCAGTTTGTTGCAGTGATTTTTTCAATTTGTTGATTTCGTCTTGGATTTTTAATATTCTCCTGACTTAAAGGTAAGTAATTTTTTTAGGCAGTATTATACCAATATTCTAGTACATCGTGACATTAATATAGCAACTGTATTCTTGTATATTGTGGCAGTATTATAGTTATATTTAGTTATATTTATCTATGTACATAGGGGGAAGTATTATAGCTTTTCTATTCCTGACGTTATATATTCAATACCGCTGTACATATAGTTATGTTCTTGTACATAGGGGCAGTATTATAGTAGTTATATTCTTGTATATAGAGGCAGTATTATAGTAGTTATATTCTTGTACATAGGGGCAGTATTATAGTAGTTATATTCTTGTATATAGAGGCAGTATTATAGTAGTTATATTCTTGTACATAGGGGCAGTATTATAGTAGTTATATTCTTGTATATAGGGGCAGTATTATAGTAGTTATATTCTTGTATATAGGGACAGTAATATAGTAGTTATATTCTTGTATATAGGGAGCAGTATTATAGTAGTTATATTCTTGTACATAGGGGCAGTAATATAGTAGTTATATTCTTGTATATAGGGGCAGTATTATAGTAGTTATATTCTTGTATATAGGGGCAGTATTATAGTAGTTATATTCTTGTATATAGGGACAGTAATATAGTAGTTATATTCTTGTATATAGGGAGCAGTATTATAGTAGTTATATTCTTGTACATAGGGGCAGTAATATAGTAGTTATATTCTTGTATATAGGGGCAGTATTATAGTAGTTATATTCTTGTATATAGGGACAGTAATATAGTAGTTATATTCTTGTATATAGGGAGCAGTATTATAGTAGTTATATTCTTGTACATAGGGGCAGTATTATAGTAGTTATATTCTTATACATAGGAGCAGTATTATAGTAGTTATATTCTTGTACATAGGGGCAGTATTATAGTAGTTATATTCTTGTACATAGGGGCAGTATTATAGTAGTTATATTCTTGTACATAGGGGCAGTATTATAGTAGTTAAATTCTTGTACATAGGGGCAGTATTATAGTAGTTAAATTCTTGTATATAGGGGGCAGTATGATAGTAGTTATATTCTTGTACATAGGGGGCCGTATTATAGTAGTTATATTATTGGACATAGGAGCAGTATTAAAGTAGTTGTACATAGGTGGCAGTATTATAGCAGCTATATTCTTGTGCTTAGTTTATAACAATGTAGTAATACATTAATTTCCTTTTTTTTCAGATGTCTTCCAACAAACAAGAATTCATAAGGGAGGTGATTGAGATGTATCAATCCCTGCCTTGTTTGTGGAAGATAAAGTCTGTCGATTACAGCAATCGATACAAGAAAAAGCAGGCCTATGAGCAGCTTATTGAACTGTTCCAGAGGCATAACCCTACGGAGACCATTACGACAGAGATTGTGCGAAAGAAAATCCAGGGTCTTCGCACCGTTTATAAAAAGGAACTAAATAAGGTGGAAAAGGCCAGCAAATCTGGTGCCGGAACGGAGGAACTTTACGTTCCAAAGCTTTGGTACTACGATTTGCTGGCCTTCATAAGAGACCAAGAGGTACCACGGACAATAACATCGCTGTCCTTGGGTCCGGGAACACAGCCTGAGGTCCGGTCTGACACCACAGTTGGAGATGTAAGTACCTTTGTGAAACTTTTGATGTACATGGCATTATTTAATTGAAAATAGTTACTACGGTTTTCTATGATTACTGTTGCAGATTTCAAAATGTATCCCTTCCAGTTCAGATAAGTATACTCCTTTGCTAGTTTCTCCACACTCTATTTTCATACCATGTAATGACATTTCATATCTTGTAGTACTAGTCTGCCCCTCCCATTAGTTTCCAGTGCATGTGTATCCCTGTGCCTGCTGCTCATGATATCTGATTTTAACATCATTTTTATTGTTCCGCAGGATCGTTGTGAAGCTGGGCCAATAGTGACAGGTGGTGATGATGAAATTGCCGGGACTTCCGAGGAGACCGCAGAAGCTCCATTACCGCGGCGGATCTCCTCGACCCGTAAGAGGCAGCCGAACAACTCATCTTCAACAGACCTTATGGATATGGCGAAGAAAATCCTGGATCAGCACAGCAGACCATCCATTTGCGGATTTGCCCAGCTTACGGATGAAAGACTCCGTAAGCTGGATGACAAACAAAGAGTTCATGTCGAAAGGGTCATGCTGGAGGCCCTCAACAAGGCGGCAGAGGGGAAACTGACAGACTCCTCAAAAGTGTGTGACGTAGAACATCGACAACAGTCTTCATGGGATCAAGTGCCATGGATGAGGATGGAGCCTCCACCACACCTCCAGCATGACCCCCCCGCACAGTATCCCATGTTCCCCCCAACGAACCAATTTTTCAGCCCACAGAGGCAACATTTAAATGACTCGAATAAGCAATACCAAAATTTATAGTTTTTGTTTTTTGTTATAATATTTATGCTGTTTTTGTTGTTGTTTAAGCAATGTTAGGGAATTGTAATAAAAAATGTCTTTGATTTCAAACTTTTGTACAGCTTTCATGAATTCTGCATAACATTATTCACGGGGTAAAGGGTTGGGTGGAGGTCAAGGTCGCCATCATGGCACAACGCTACAGATGCACATATATAATGTGTGTGTGTGGGTGTTTTTTTATTTTTCTTAAATAAGAATGTTTTTGTGGGTTCTTTGTTTTAAAGCTGTGGTGGGGAACATAGTGCTCTCCCTGCTGCCTTCTAGTGCTGTCACTGTCAGTGCTGTTTGTGTTATGCCACCTACAGCTCTTTGTGCTGCCACCTATTGCTGTGTTGCCCAGGGATTGGGGGGGAAATGAGATCCTGGCCAAGGGGTTACTTCTGCAGGTATCCCGGTGTCGTGACCCGGTCTGTAATGTCAAGCTCCCAAAAAAGAGGGGGATTAGGTAGGGGGAATTGTCTGTCACGCCACCCGTGGGTTGCGTTGATAAGGTGGTGGCACCGCCACTGCCTCTGGGGACCGTGCCCGGGACTGATGGTGTGGGGCAGCTAGGTGGGATACCCTCCACGGGTAGGGGGATTTATAGTCCCACGGACCAATTGGGAGAGGTAGTTTGTAGAGTGACGGGTACAGTCCTCGCCTTGTACCGGGTGGTGCAGGAGTACTCACAGTATAAACCAATAACTAACCCCAGTCCAGTAATTAACCAAGTTGCTGGTAACAGGTGCCAACGGCCCGCTGCTGTGAAGACGGGTCCCACACCCGTGTGTGTAATTCAGGTGATCTTTTCCTGCCCGAGGTATGTGTCTTCTTTTCACACTGGTCCGTACTGGGTCCCGTCAGCTGGCACCCCTCTCCTGGTCCACTTCGGGTCCCACAAGAGGCTGGCCCATTCCTGAGGCCGTGAGTACCACTCACCCCAGCCCCACACAGGGGCTGCTTATGTGACGCCCTGGACTAGCCAGGTGGTCTCAGAGGTAACATCACACACACACACACACCCTCCCCTGGACAGTCAAGATCATTGAAAAAAAAAAATTGTTGCCACTCTACAGTCTTGATGTCCTCCTGTTTTCGTGGGGAGGGGGTGAGTGGGGTCTGATTGGCTGGTGTGTGTTTGTGTGTGGGAACCTCCCCAAGGGAGGGTTAAATCAGCATCAATAACATGTATGCAGACCTCTGTAACACCCAGGTTTTGCCAGGGCGGCACAGTGCTCTTTGTGCTGCCAACTACTGCTCAGGGTGATGTATATGCCCCATACTCTTAAGGGATGTATATGACGCAGCCTCTCCTGGGATGTATATGCCTCAGTGTTTCCTGTGATGTATATGCCCTAGCTTCTCCTGTGTTGTGTATGCCCCCAGCCTCTCCAGACCAAGACATACATGGAAATGTAGTGGTGAGAATCAAAATGATCAATCTCACCGAACATCACAGTCTCTCCAGCCACCACTCTGGGGCTGATTTTATTAATTATTTTAACAAATATAGCCTGGTCGTGTTCAAGTTGATAATTTGGTGTGGCCCCCGTTGGTTGGTAGAAAATTCCAAATGGTCCCCGGCAGTAAATAGGTTCCCAAACCCTGTTTTAAAGTTTTGTCCAAAAATGTAAGCAACAGCGAAAATAAACTAGAAAGATTTATGTGACATACAAAACAAAAAAAACATTTAAATCACAAACATTCAGTGGCCCTGCTGTTGGGCTGCCAAAAACTGTTCCAGCAGCTCGCCATGACGCCGGACGGCTTCTGACAAATGGCGTTGAGAATACAACACGTCCTGTAGTGTGGGGATTTCTGTGGAGGGAATGGGAAAAGTTAACCATCCTTGTTCCAACATCGAACTGTCAGGTATATGTTTTTGGTTGACCACTTACGGTTCTGGGGTTCATCACCTTCTTCTTCTTCTGAGGCGCTGATGGCCCAACCAGATCCTGTGGCTAGGGAACACAAATCAAATATTAGTACACGACAGCCCACCATCATTTAAACATCCATGTATCCTTTACAACTTGTAGGGACACCATGATATGTGCATAAATTACAGGAAGGGTAGCCTGCACAAAACTCACCAACTGATGCGGGGGAGAAGGCATCGTTAGAAGAAGTATGGGGAGACTGGGTAGAAGGTGGTGATGGGGTTGAAGGAAGAGATGGGGTTGCAGCAGGTGATGGGGTTGCAGCAGGTGATGGGGTTGGAGAAGGAGAGGGTGTCCCAGCAGGCGGAGGTGGTGGATCGGAAGCAGGAGATGTTGGAGCCGGCGGGGATGATGGCTCCGCAGCAGGAGATGCTGGAGCTGGCGGAGATTGTGGATCCACAGCCGGAGAGGGTGGAGATGGTGGAGCTGCCTGTGCAGCTGGAGGTGGTCCTAGGTATAGGAGAAATCTTTTATTGAGCGCATAACTCCAGGCCACCATGGCTTACGCCTACTTTACACCATACAATTCTGCATACGATATCGTATGTGATGTGACACGCCCCCATCTTATGTGCGACAACTGAAATTTGTTGACCGTGTCGCACCTATGCTTTGTTCCTGTCACAAGTACTTACCCTTCTATACGACCATCCATACGTAAGAAGCGGGACGCAGGTAAGTTGCAGTTCATCATTCCCGGGGTGTCACACACTGCGATGTGTGCTGTCTCGGGAACATTGAGCAACCAGACGTTCAATTTTTAGTAATTGAACGACGTGTATGCGATGACCGGTTATTCGTTTAATCGTAATCGCATGTAGGTTTTACAGACTACAATATCTCTAACGATGCCGGATGTGCATCACTTACAACGTGACCCCGCCGACACATCGGTAGATATATTGTAGCATGTAAAGCCCGTGTATAGCCTGCTTTTTTACGTATGTTTGACAAACCTTTTTCTAGGGGCACCAGACACATGGGGACCACTTGCCTCAAAGCAGCAAACATGCTGCATTCATTGGAAAAACAAGGCACAAAAATCAATCACTTAAATTCTTCTATTTTATTCTGTTCTGTAAATAGTATAACATATGGCTTGTACTCAAGGCTTCTAATGTCACTCTGATATGCACCGAGATAACAATGATAATCAGAGATTCAAATGCAAAGATAAAATAAACCCATTATACCCCAGGAGCATTGAAGTTTTGAGGTATCTGAAATTTACCTATGATCAAGTTAGATAATTAGCTCTTTTTCGCCACCTTGACCCTCTGATATGCACACTAGATATCTAGGTATAATGTAATTATTTTCTTTAGATATGCACTGAGATAACACTGATAATCAGGTCAATGGACAATACTCCAAACGCGATTACACAGCATGGTTTATTGCGAAATGGTTTTTGTAAAGACTGGCACAGTGTTGATCAAATCCTAATATATGCAAAGAGTAAATAATCCCATTACCCCAGGAGCATTGAAGTTTTTAGTTATCTGAAAGTTACCTATGATCAAGTTTGCATACCATACCTTTTACAAAGGATAATTAGCTCATTTTCGCCACCTTGTCCCTCTGATATGCACACTAGATATCTCGGTATAATGTGATTATTTTCTTTGCAATATATTGCATTTGAACTACACTGTGCTTTCCAAACAACCTTGTTCTAATCGCGTTTGGAGCATTGGCCAGTCATCTGACTATCCTTCTTATCTCGTTGCATATCTGAGTGAGCAAGTTTAGAAGCCATATGTGTGTGTATATTTGTAGTGCATATGTTTCAGAAATAAATCCCCTCCTTTGGGTCCTCGCCAAACTACCTCATATTTTACACAATTGTATTATTATTCTTTGTAAATTTTATATAAATTAAGATTATTTTTTTTTATTTTAATGATTGGTCATTGGCATTTTGTGCCATGTTTTTCCAATTGTAATCGCTGGGTCACCAGTGTCGGGGAAGAATATCACAGTTAATGTCCATGTTATGAAAGTATGTATGCTGCATTCATTGCTGCACTTATGCATGCGTGGGGAGTGGGTGACAGGTCCTCGATAACTCGTTCAGCACCCATGTGTTCGATTATTTTTGTTTTACTGATTTTTTTCAATACCTTTCATTTTTCCACCAGACAGAACTTTTCAGATTTTTCAGTCAATGTTCCCATATGTTTTCTGCGGGAACCTCACAGCACTTTTTCTTGCTGTAAGCTGCGTCCAACACCATTAAAGGGGGATTGACACACCACGACATCGCAAATATAAGTCGATGGCTTCACGGAAATCTTGACGCACAAACGGCCGCATTAGCGATGCCGTTGCGTGTGACTCCGATGAGCGATTTTGCATCGTTGAAAAAACGGGCAAAAACGCTAATCGGCGACATGGGTGTCCATTCTCAAAAATCGTGAATGCAGCAGTAACGAAGTTGTTCCTCGTTCCTGCGGCAGCACACATCGCTGCGTGTGACGCCACAGGAACGAGGAAGCTCTCCTTACCTGCCTCCCGGGCACATTGTGTAAGGAAGGAGGTTTTACCCAATACTGTATATAACATATATACTATCCTTCATACACAAACAGTAAGTTACGGACTGTGTGACCCCTCGTGGCCCTGCACGCACACCTATCCTTTTTTTCACTGGCAGCACAGGTGTCACACGGATCGCACACTGATGTGATCTGTGTGACATCAGTGTGACAAATACCAGAGAAAACATGGGTCTTTTTAATAAAAAGATTTTCTATATTTACCTCTCTCCAGCGCTGCTGTCTAAATATAAGCAGGTAAATATCCATGATCCATGAACCATAAAGCCATGGGTTGTTCATGGGTAAACAAAGACGAACAGGACCAAAGCCGCTAAACCGCACTCACCATGACGCCTCTCGATGTCTGCTCGGATGCTGGCGAGGAGTTCACTGGACTTATACCGCAGGTCTGCCAGTTTCTTCCTAATTTGGGTTGTGGATCGCTCCACCCCAAATCGACGGGCCAGGCCTCTACTAATCAGCCTCAGCACAGCCTGCTTATGAAGCATGGGATGGTCATGCTGTGCCTCGCAGAAATAGTCTTTTTTGACCATTATTTTTACTAAATAACGGACCTCCACAGGCCCCCATGGAGAACTGCGACTCCTAGCCGCCATGTTCCCGCCTCTGAACATTAACAGAACATGTACGCCGCCCAACAGACTTCAAAGGCGACGTGAGCAACGTCATCACGTCACGTTGTGAACAACGTCGCAATAGCGATCCCGCTAGCGGTCTCGTTATCAACGAGGCGCTCGAACCGCGTCACAGTAGCGTTCCCGTTTGTGAAACTAGCGGTCTGAATAAAGCTAGCACAGAGTCATAGTAGCGTTCCCGTCTGCGATCCCGGCTGTAACCGAGTCAGATAGCAAAAGGCATAGATAGCATTTAAATCTTTGATTTATGTTTGTGTATTGGATTTTTGTGTTATGGAATTATGGAATGTAAAGTTATGGAATATTCTTGTACATAGGGGCAGTATTATAGTAGTTATATTCTTGTACATAGGAGCAGTATTATAGTAGTTCTATTCTTGTGCATAGGGGCAGTATTATAGTAGTTATATTCTTGTATATAGGGGCAGTATTATAGTACTTATATTCTTGTACATAGGGGGCAGTATTAAAGTATTTATATTCTTGTACATGGGGCAGTATTATAGTAGCTATATTCTTGTACATGGTGGCAGTATTATAGTAGCTATTCTTGTACATGGGGCAGTATTATAGTAGCTATATTCTTGTACATGGGGCAGTATTATGGTAGCTATATTCTTGTACATAGGGGGCAGTATTATAGTAGTTATATTCTTGTGCATAGGGGCAATATTATAGTAGTTATATTCTTGTACATGGGGCAGTATTATAGTAGCTATATTCTTGTACATGGGGCAGTATTATAGTAGCTATATTCTTGTACATGGGGCAGTATTATGGTAGCTATATTCTTGTACATGGGGCAGTATTATAGTAGCTATATTCTTGTACATGGGGCAGTATTATAGTAGCTATATTCTTGTACATGGGGCAGTATTATGGTAGCTATATTCTTGTACATAGGGGGCAGTATTATAGTAGTTATATTCTTGTGCATAGGGGCAATATTATAGTAGTTATATTCTTGTATATAGGGGCAATATTATAGTACTTATATTCTTGTACATAGGGGGCAGTATTAAAGTATTTATATTCTTGTACATGGGGCAGTATTATAGTAGCTATATTCTTGTACATGGTGGCAGTATTATAGTAGCTATTCTTGTACATGGGGCAGTATTATAGTAGCTATATTCTTGTACATGGGGCAGTATTATAGTAGCTATATTCTTGTACATGGGGCAGTATTATGGTAGCTATATTCTTGTACATAGGGGGCAGTATTATAGTAGTTATATTCTTGTGCATAGGGGCAATATTATAGTAGTTATATTCTTGTACATGGGGCAGTATTATAGTAGCTATATTCTTGTACATGGGGCAGTATTATAGTAGCTATATTCTTGTACATGGGGCAGTATTATGGTAGCTATATTCTTGTACATGGGGCAGTATTATAGTAGCTATATTCTTGTACATGGGGCAGTATTATAGTAGTTATATTCTTGTGCATAGGGGCAATATTATAGTAGTTATATTCTTGTGCATAGGGGCAATATTATAGTAGTTATATTCTTGTACATGGGGCAGTATTATAGTAGCTATATTCTTGTACATGGGGCAGTATTATAGTAGCTATATTCTTGTACATGGGGCAGTATTATGGTAGCTATATTCTTGTACATGGGGCAGTATTATAGTAGCTATATTCTTGTACATGGGGCAGTATTATAGTAGCTATATTCTTGTACATGGGGCAGTATTATAGTAGCTATATTCTTGTACATGGGGGCAATATTATAGTAGTTATATTCTTGTACATAGGGGGCAGTATTAAAGTATTTATATTCTTGTACATAGGGGGCAGTATTATAGTAGTTATATTCTTGTACATAGGGGCAGTATTAAAGTATTTATATTCTTGTGCATAGGGGCAGTATTATAGTAGTTATAATCTTGTACATCTGGGCAGGTGGGACACCACCGCTGTTGTTGTTGGGCACCCAGGGGAGAGGTAGTGGCAGCTGGATGTTAACCCCTCCGCGGGTAGGGAGGGTGGTCCCGGGGCCCAATGACTTTTTGCTGGGTATAGCAATGGCATAAAGTGTTAGTGGTATCATTTTGATTTACAAATCTATTATGGGAAGGAGAATAGAGCGGACATGCAATTATACTCGATGGGGTATCGGTACAGAGGACCTAAATGGTTGTTGGTCCAAATGGCAGTCAATGTAATAAAAGTCATCAACCATAATAGTTTATATAACATTTTATTGAACAAATGCAAACATTATAAAATTCAGAAAGATTAAAATAAAATGGACAACAAAAATATATTATTAAAAAAACAGTATAGACAGCAAAATGCTCAGTAGGCCTCTATAACATCTGTTGCTGCCAACTTACAGCACCAGGACCGTTAAAATATTGGCAGTAGTTTTCTCGGCAGGCCTTCGCATCATCCTTGTTTCTGCCATGTATGACCGGTTGAAGGCCTGCGATTGTTGGAGCGTTAGCACGCCACTCACCAAGAACCACTTCCCCATTTGTTGGTTCCACAGAGTCCACGAAACCAGGCGGACTGTACGCATTTACATCTTGACGACGAAGGAAGTTGTGCAGCGTGCAACAGGCCAAAACAACAGAGTCTATTGATTGAAGCTTTAGGTTAATCGGAGTATGGAAAACTCGGAAGCGGTTGGCCATGATCCCGAAGGCATTTTCTACTACCCGACGTGCCCTAGACAAGCGGTAATTGAAAATGCGTCTTTCCTGCGTAAGAGCGTTTTGTGGAAACGGTTTTAGAAGATTGGCATGAAGTGGGAAGGCTTCATCGCCGACAAAAACAAAATTAAGGTTTCCTGTGGTCTCAGAGTTGGGTGGCAAGTGCAGGGCACCGTTCTGCAAATGCTCACCAAATGCTGTGTGCTCCAAAACACCACCATCAGAAACCCTGCCGTTCATGCCAACATCGACATTTATGAATTCATAGTTTGCATTAACAAGGGCCATCATTATGAGGCTGAAATAGCCCTTGTAATTGTAAAAATAGGATCCGCTGTTCCGTGGTTGCGTGATGCGCACATGTTTTCCATCCAAAGCCCCACCACAGTTTGGGAACTGCCAGAGCTGCTCAAAATCCTTGGCAATTTTTTTCCATGCCTCCACTGTTTTAGGAAATTGATTATCGCTGCGTAGACTGCGAACAATTGCATTACATGTCTCAGGAATTATTACGCTGAGCAGGGACCTTGAAACAGCAGCAGAAAAATGCAAGTCTTGGAGGGAGCGTCCTGTGGCCAGGAATCGCAGTGTGACTGCCAATCTTTCATCTGGGGGGACGGCAGCACGCATCTTTGTATCCTTTCGTTGAATGAGTGGCGTAACTCTTTCCAGTAACATTTTGAAGGATTCCTCTGACATCCGCAGATAGTTGCGGAAATCATGAGGATCCTTCTCCTGCAGCTCTCTGATAAGTTGCATGTGTGAGAATTCGGACCTCCTCTGCAGCCACTCTCTGGTCCACATGCGACGCTTTCGCTTTGAACGCCTCTCTAGCATCCGTGCCTCATCTTGTCGCCGAGCTTCCTCCACCAGCATTGCAGCAACTACAACAGCACACTGCATATCATCCATGATGTGAAACTGCAAAAATAAAACGAAATAAGAGAATTTTCAACAATATGTATGTATATTCCTATATACCGGAATATAAAAAAATATAATACTTCCAGCTATGTAAATAAATTAATATAACAACTATAATACTGCCCCCTATATACAAGAATATAAGTACTATAATACTGCCCTCTATATACAAGAATATAACTACTATAATACTGCCCCCTATATACAAGAATATAAGTACTATAATACTGCCCTCTATATACAAGAATATAACTACTATAATACTGCCCCCTATATCCAAGAATATAACTACTATAATACTGACCCAGAATACAACTATAATATTGCCCACTATATCCAAGAATATAACTACTGCTCCCTGTGTATAAGAATATAAATATTATAATATTGGTTCCCTAAGTACAAGAATTCAAGTAGTACAATACTGTTCCCGTATACACAAGTACTATCCTATATAAAACAATTTCAAAGCATACCTACCTTTTCAAATACAAGGTCTGATAAGAGGTCTGATGAAAGATCCAGAAAACACGACACACTAGCGACGCCAAACAGAGAATGTAGCTCGTAGAACAAAAAATAGAACTTAAAGAATGAAATCACAGTGACGCCTTCGGCAAAGTACCCAATCGGAACGCTGTTGTAACCACCAATCGGAGACGTAGGGGCGTTGCAAAATAGAGCGCAAAAACACGCCCTTATCCTGCCTTCAGCCCTACGTCACTGTTTTCAGCGTCGTAGCGATGGTCGCTGCTGTGGTGTCAAATACAAGAATGCAGCGCTTATCAGCATGCGCAGCGGGATAACAGCGATCAAAAAATGACCAGGAACATTCAGGAGCGAGCAGCGATTTCGCAGCAGGGGTCTGATCGTTGTTATGTGTCACACACAGCGACGTCGCTGTTGAGGTCGCTGCAACGTCACAGAATATGGTGACGTTGCAGCGACGTCGTTGTCGTCGTCGTTATGTGTGACACCAGCTTTAGGCTTCTGGGATCACATGCTGTAAGAAAGCCTATTATATCAGCTCCTCTCATACTTAGGTTGGAGGAGATCTTCCACCTACGCTGACTATAGTTTCTGCTGTGTTGGTCTGTGTGCTATGATGTCCCAGATTTGCTGGATAGAGTGTGGCCTGCGCTTGCTGTTGTTTTGGAATTTACTCGTAGTGTTGTTGTTTCCTCCCTGCACTTGTTTTCCTTCCTATCTATCATTGTCTTATACCTCTGTGTGTCCGTGCTGACAGAATTTTGGTTTCCCCTGTCTGTCTATTTGTGAGGGTAATCACACTCCTGACCCAGCCACCCCATGGTAGGGATATAAGATCAGGGCAGGTCAGGCGCAGGGCCAGGAAGGAGACTCAAACATCCCTACCTTCAGGGGTAGCTCTAAGACTGGGGATAGATAGAGCCTCCCAACCTGAGGGTCAGCCTAGGATCCCCGATTTCCTACTATCCCATAGTCCCTGTGACAGGTAAAGCTATTTTCTCTGGAAACTTCACAAACCTGAATCCCATTGAGAACCTCAAAAAGCAGGCGGACAAGTAAAAACACAGAAATTGTGATAAACTCCAAGAAATGATTGAGAAGAATGAATTATCATCAGTCAAGATTTGGCCGAAAAGCTGATATCCGGCTGCCAGGGCGCATGGCAACAGTCTTAAAACATAAGGGTCAACATCGTTAACATTGAATATTTGCATAAACTTGATATATTTGTAAAGAAAAGTTTAAAATCTTAAGAAATTCTTATAATCGTACATAAGTTACCATAGAAACATCTCACTTAAAGATCTAAAAACACTGAAGCAGAACAATTTGTGAAAACCTCAATTTTTGTCAGTCACAAAACTTTTGGCCTCAACTGTTCACTGGCTGTGACAGATCCTCAACAATATCGTATTTTCTAACATTTGTGTGTATCATTTATTTTCTTTTGTACTAGAGCAGAGCTGTGAATATGGGATATATGGCCTGACCTATAGAGAATACCAAACTTTGCTCCATGGTTCCATGCCACCAATACAGTTTATGTGACGCCCTGGACTAGCCAGGTAGTCACATACATACCAACATACACACCCCCACCCTAGGCAGTTACAACAGTCAATCAAAAACCCTTGTTGCCTCCCTCCAGGGGCTGATGTCCACACCAGGTGGGGCGGAGCGAGGCGGTTGGCCCCACCCACCGAGGAGTTCACAGGCCTGGAGGCGGGAAAAGTGTCAGTTCAGTCTTGGAGGTGAAAGTGAGAGGAGTGAACACTTGAGGTGTCTGGGTTGGAGCCCAGGACGATTGGTGAGTATTTTCCATCGTTAACGGTCGTTCGTGCGTGTCACATGCAATGACGTCACTAACAATGCCAGATGTGCGTCTTGGAATCCGTGACCCCGGCGATATATCGCTAGCTACGTCGCTGCATGTGACAGGGCCTTAACAGTCACCTACCTGCTCCCGCAGATTAGCAATCTTGTTCGGCTGCTCTACTATGCAGAACTTCATTGCAGAGTAGAATGCGAAGCGCCCAGATGTTTATAGTCTATGTCTAAAAAATCACTGCACTCTCAGATTGAGTTTGCAATGGTGTTCAAAATTTATTAACAAACATATGGAACAAATAGTATTTGATAATAAAGTATCTCTGCCTTTTCTATAAGGAGTTCAGCTGTATCTAACAGCCGCCTACTTGCTCCTGCAGTTTAGCAATCTCGTTCAGCTGCACTACTATGCGGAATTTCATTGCAGGAAGAATGTGAAGCGCCCGGGACGTTTATAGTCTATGTCTATTGTCGCGGGCGGAGAAGGGGACGCTGCGCTCTCCCACTGCTCAGGTCCGGCTACTGCTGCTGCTGCGGCTGCCGCTGCTCGGTGGTGGCTTGAGCGGTGGGCCGGATCCCGGGGACTCGAGCGGCGTTCCTCACCCGTGAGTGAAAAGGGGGAGGATTTGATTGTGGGGATTTGGTTATTGTCCGTGACACCACCCACGGTTGTGGTGATATTGGTGACACCACCGCTGCTCTAGACGGGGATCCCAAGAGTGGTGACAGGGAGCAGCTTTGATGTTAGTTCTCCCCTCCGTGGGTAGGGGGTTGGTTGTCCCGGGGCCCGGTGATTGGGTAGGGATGGATGGCAGGCGGGTTACGGTGCCCGGTGAGGTGCAGGGTTACGGGGGCAGCGCTGTGCCGCACAGCACGGTTGTACTCACTCAGCCAATGATGAGGACACAGTTCTTGGTAAAACACACAGCTGGATGGACGGGTCCCACAGACGGCTGCGGTGTTGTTTCTCCCGGCAGGTTGATGGTGACTGCCTTTCCCTGCACCTATGTAGTGTAACGGTTCCAATGGGTTCCCACCGGTAACCCACTCCCTAGCTTGGATATGGGCTGGAGGAGCCCCTTTTGCCCGCAGGCTCTGGCCCTGGGAACTTTAGCCTTGGCGGTGACTGTGCTTCCCTCTCTCGGTTGGACTGTTGCCTTCTGTCGGAACTTGGCTGCTGGGAAACCCAGGAGGTTCCCTTCGCTAACGAATTTGTCAAATTCACGGCGACTCCTAGCCTTGCCGGGGTCCGTAAGCCCCTGCCAGATGGTGCTGGCTTCTCTTTGCGTACCGGTCCGGTACCGCCGGGCCACCGCCCGTCCACGGTCTTTATGGTAAGCTCCAATAGGCCACTCCTGCAGACGGTCACCACCGTCTGCCAACCTTGCTGATCCGTCCGGGCCACACACCCGGACCAACTTCAGTCTTCTCAGCTGCCACTTTCCTTCCTTCCACTTTCACTTCCCTAGCTGAACTGTCTGGTTTTCCCGCCTCCAGGACTGTGAACTCCTCGGTGGGCGGGGCCAACCGCCTGGCCCACCCCCTGGTGTGAACATCAGCCCCTGGAGGAAGGCAACAAGGGTTTTGTGTCTGACTTCGGTGTGCCTGACCGGGAGTGTGGGGTGTGTGGGTGTTGTTCTCTGTGGCCCCTGGCTTGTCCAGGGCGCCACATTCCCCCTTAGTAAAATGCAGACTGTCCGCAGGCTGCCCGTCCATCACCGGTTTTATTTTCACCAACTGGAAAGATAAACGGTAACACATTACAAGTAAAATAACATCTTCCCACATCGGGAGGTACTCTTACTTAAAACGTTGCAAACGGTTACGGCTTCCGCTCTCTCCCACCCAAGCAACCTGGCCCTGATGCTGCCCCTAAGCAAACAGGCAGCACCCCTTGACCCCAGTCCAGCACAAGTTGCCCGAGCGGGTTCTGTCCTTTTCAGGGGACCCCCGTCCATGGGGAACCCCTGAAACCCCAAGAGGATTGCCACCGGAACTGGGCCCCAGCCTGCTCCACTGCGGGCCCTTCCTCCAATCTGCCTCTCCGGAGGCGGTAACGGTGAAAGCCACAACAAAATTATTTACATGCCACAAGTTTGTGGTTGCCCTGCTAGTTCTCGGGCCTGTTCGTAGTAGTTTCCATGCATAAATTGAAAAGGGGGTCCCAACGGGGACCAGTTGCCGGCAACGACCAGTTCCAATCAAGCAGCAAATCAGATGAATCTTCTCGGTAATCATTCACTTATCATTCATTTTCAAACGGTACTTTTAACACACACAGACACAGTTCCCCCCCTAAAGAGTAGTTTCCCTGTACCTAAGTGGGGGTTTACCTAGGTTAGGACGAGTGGACCTCCGGGGTCCGGTGTCAGTGGTGACAGGCAGTGGGGCAGAGGGAACAATCAGTTCCTCTTCCCTGCTATCGTGTGGGGGAGGCGGAGGCATAGGGGAGCTGGGTACAGGTTCATCCCTGGGCACTGGCTCATGGTTGACCACTTCCATCACTTCCTCATCCGCGGGTTGTGGGAACAGTATCACTGGAAGAATCACCGCGCCGTTCTGTGTAGGCCAGTCTGCTGGAAAATCACCCATCATGGTGTGGATTACCTCTTTTGCCTTCTCCGCCGGTCTGGGAACCGGAGCTTCAGCCGTTACCCTCAATGCTGGTGGGCATTTCTTTAGATGGTCCCGGGAAACCGTGGCCAAAGTGCCCCCTTGGTCACGACTGATCTGGTAGGCCTTCCCATCTTCCCATCCTGTGGGCTGTATGACATATGGGGTTTGTTCCCATTGATCATCCAGCTTGTGGGTCCTCCTTTTTTGCTTCAGCACTACATCTCCAGGCTGGAAAGGGCCAGCAGACGCCTTCTGGTTGAAGCGCTGCTCCTGTTGTTCCCGACTCCGACTCAAATTCTTCTCGACATACTCCTGAATTTGTCGGTACTGCAACCTCCGCTGAGTATCCCATTCAGCTGTCGAAGGGAGTGCTTCTGGGGCTTTCAATCCCATGTCCAGATCCACCGGTAGCCGGCCGGGGCGAGCCCTCATCAGGTAGGCTGGGGTGCATTTCGTTGAGCTGGAAGGGATATTGTTGTACATGTCGACTAAGTCAGGTAGCTTCTCCGGCCACAGGTTCCGCTCTTCTAGCGGCAACGTCTTGAGGAGGCCCAGGGCCAGGTTCATCTTTTCACACATGCCGTTGGTTTGGGCATGGTAAGGCGTGGTCCGAATTTTCTTGCAGCCGTACAACTGGCAAAATTCATGGAATACCTCCGCTTCAAAGGCCGGGCCTTGGTCAGTAAGCACCTTCTCAGGGTATCCATGTGGCCTACAAAAATAAGCCTGGAACGCTCTAGCGGCGGTACGGCCAGTTAGGTCTTTGACTGGGACAACCTTCATGAACCTTCAATAGTGGTCGACAATGGTTAGAGCGTAGGTGTACCCACTTTGGCTGGGGGTGAGCTTTACATGGTCCAGGGCAACCAGCTCCAGCGGTTGATGTGTAACGATCGGGTGTAGGGGCACCTTCTGGCTTACCTCGTCCTTCCTTCTCAGCGTGCAAGGGCCACACTCTCGGCACCAGGCCTCTACAGATTCCCGCATTCCACTCCAATAGAACTGCTCTCTCAATAGCATTTCTAGTTTCTTCCATCCGAAGTGTCCAGCACCATCATGGTACGCTTGCAGGACGGTGGGCACGTTAGCTTGGGGAATCACCAACTGGCGGATTTTCTCATGGGTCTTCGGGTTAATCAGCTCAAAGTACAACTTCCCCTGGTGTAGATACAGCCGGGTCCGTTCTCGCCACAGGCGTTGGGCTTCAGCTGGGGCGGCAGGGTCTATTCCAGCAGCGCCTTGTTCCACCAAGATCTTGACTAAGCGGACAGCGGGTGCCTGGTCCTGAGCTTCTTGCCACTCCTGGCTGGGCAGCGGGTCCAGGTTTACCCGTTGTTGATAGACATGGACCTTCTCAGTCGGTGGCTGATGAAAGGCGGGCAGCTCAATCTCTTCGAGGTCGTCATCCTCAGGCCCTTCTTCCAACAAGTGGGGCATCCGAGAGAGTGCATCGGCATTAACATTGGCACGGCCGGCCCTGTACTTGATGGTGAAATCGTAGTTGGCTAGCCTAGCCACCCACCGCTGTTCCAAGGCGCCCAGCTTGGCGGTGTCCAGGTGGGTCAGCGGGTTATTATCCATGAAAGCGGTGAACTTAGTCGCTGCCAGGTAATGGCGGAACCGCTCGGTGATAGCCCACACCAGTGCCAGGAGTTCAAGCTTGAAAGAGCTGTAGTTCTCGGGGTTCCTCTCAGTCGGTCGAAGCCTTCGGCTAGCATATGCAATCACTTTTTCTTTTCCGTCTTGGACCTGGGATAGGACTGCCCCTAAGCCTACATTGCTGGCATCGGTGTAAAGGATGAAGGGGTGGTTGTAATCAGGGTATGCTAGGATTTCTTCTCTGGTCAGGGCCGCTCTCAGCTGACGGAAGGATTCCTCATGCCTTTCTTCCCACACCAATGGGGCTCCTAGGGGTCTACCACCTTTGGTCTGTCCCACGAGGAGATCTTGCATGGGGGCAGCCATCTTCGTGTACCCCTTGATGAAGCGACGGTAATACCCCACCAGGCCCAGAAACTGCCTCACCTCCTTCACCGTGGTCGGCCTCGGCCAGTCCTGAATGGCGGTGATTTTTATCAGGGTCAGGGGCGACACCCTCTGCACCGACCACATGCCCTAGGTACTGCACTTTGGGTTTCAGCAGATGACACTTTGAGGGCTTCAACTTCATCCCATATTTGGCAAGTGACGCGAACACCTCGGCTAGGTGCTCCAGGTGGGCTTCATATGTCTGGGAGTACACAATCACATCATCCAGGTACAGCAGGACGGTCTCAAAGTTTAGATGCCCCAGACAGCATTCCATCAGCCGTTGGAAGGTTCCAGGGGCATTGCACAGCCCGAACGGCATGTTATTAAACTCACAGAGTCCCATGGGGGTAGCAAATGCAGTCTTCTCTCGATCTTCTGGTGCCACAGCCACCTGCCAGTACCCACTGGTGAGGTCAAGGGTGGAAAAGTAATTAGCGGTTCTCAGCGCAGCCAGAGATTCCTCAATGCGGGGCAGAGGGTAAGCGTCCTTATGTGTTATCTGGTTAATTTTTCGGTAATCCACACACATCCGCATGGTGCCATCCTTCTTCTTAACCAGTACCAACGGGGCGGCCCAGGGACTACAGCTGTCCCTAATAACCCCTGCCTCCTTCATGTTCCTCAACATGTCCTTGGCACATTGGTAGTGTGCAGGGGGAATAGGCCTGTACCTCTCTTTGATGGGGGGATGCTCACCGGTGGGGATATGGTGTTGGACCCCTTTAATCTGCCCAAAGTCTAGGGGATGTTTGCTAAAAATCCGCTCATACTCCCGTACCACCCAGTATACCCCTTCTTTGTGATGTGTAGGGGTATCGTCAGTGCCTACGTGTAGTTCTCGACACCACTCGTCTAACTTCCCTTGGGATGGGTGAGTGCTGGCAGTAGGTGGTGAGGTTGGGGGAATGGCCTCGTGGATGGTGTGGGGATCCAAGGTGAACAACTTGGCAAGGGTAGCGTACCGGGGAAGCCTGACTTCTTCCTCCCCGCAGTTCAGCACCCTCACGGGCACTCTCCCCTTCTTTACATCCACCACCCCTCGGGTGGCCATTACTGTGGGCCAGTGTTCAGAGGGCATGGGCTCTATCATGGCGGGGTAGTCACGCCCCTGGGGCCCTACCGCTGCCCTACACCAAATCATCATCTCGCTCCTGGGAGGCACAATCAAAGGGGCGACATCCATCACTCTCACCCCACCAATCTCTCCTCCTGTCGAGTTCACATGTTGGCGGTACATCAAGGCTCGGATCTCATGCTGCACAGCTCTCTGTCGGCTCCCCGCCGCCGTGGCGACCAGCTGCTGCAGTAGGGTCAGCACGTCACTCATACAGTGCTCCATCACGTTGGTCCCTAGCACTACCTTCGGGTTATGATCACTGGGTTCATTCATTATCACAATCATACCCTGCTGCTGCAGTTCAGCTCGCCCCACAGTCATGGCCACTTGTTTGTATCCCACTTGGGTCAATGGGAGTCCATCAGCAGCAATCAGTGTTATACTGGCATCTGGGGGAGCCAGCTCGTCCTTTCCCCAATACCGTTGATACAGTGTGTATGGTATGGTGGTTACCTGTGATCCAGTGTCCAGGAGAGCCATCACCGGTATGCCGTCCACAGCCACGGGGATGATGGGCCGGGCCCCGATGTACCGGTCACGCCAGTCTGGGGGGCCATGGGGTTCTACTCCTGAGGATTGGCCCGTGGCCCCAGGGGTTGCTTGTTTAACGGACACCGTCGGGAGTAGTGGCCGGGTTTTCTGCACCTGTAACAGATTGGGGGCCCATTCCGTGAGTCATTGGTCCTTCTCCGCTGCATCCAGGGGACGTCCTCAGGGCTGTCGGCGAGCTGCATCTTCACCGGGGCCTGGGATCTGGTCGGAGGCTGGAGTGCGGCGAGGATCTTATCGAGGTCCTCATCCATGCGGCGAACTTGAGCAGCGAGTTCTTCAATCGTTCCGCTTGGTGCTGCAGGCACTGGAGGTGCTGATGGGGTAGGGGCCACCACGACAGGAGCAGTCTCAACCGGCCACGGGGCTGGCTCAGGAGCTTCAAATGCAGGGGGTTGCAGAGCTTTGATGGCCCGTTCCTTTAATACGGCAAAGTCCACATCAGGGTGTTCTAGGGCCCACAGCCGAAGCTGTTTGCGGTCCTCTGAGGACCTCATCCCCTGCACAAACTGCTCACTTAACATTTTGTTACTGTCCACACTGTTGATGGTGTCCACCCGCTTCAGTGTGCGGAGTGCGGTTTGCAGGCGCAAGGTATAGTCCCAAATGCTATCTGCGGGCCGTTGTCGGCATTGATAGAACTGCATCCGCAACTCTGCCTCGGTACGGGTCTCAAAGGCAGTCTGCAGCTTTTCAAATATGGTGGCTACAGAGGACCGGTCCCCCTTGGCCCAGGTCTCCACCTCTTGCTCAGCCGCGGCGGTTAGCTGCTCCAGCACTAGCGCTGCACGTTGCTTATCAGTCAGGGGGTACAGTTCTAGTAGCGGACTAAGTTTTTTCCGGAAAACCTGCAAGGCATCAGGTTTCCCATCGTACTGCGGTAGCCAGGCAGCTCCGGGCACATAGGGCAAAGAGAACGGCATCACCTGAGCGAGAGCTGGGGCCGCGGCGCTCCCCGCCAGCGCGGCCGGGACCTGGGCAGGCCCATTCTCATCTACGGGTGCTCCCACGGCTGCATCCGCTGCTCTTCCAGCGACTCCGTCGGGCGCAGACATCTTGTTTCCGTCCCCCTTAGTCTCTTTCTGGCTCCTCCTCTACAGGGGCGGGGTTTTGGCCTTCGCGCCTCCACTACTCGAGGAGACGCTCGAGCGGGAATTCTTCGCGCCCAAGATGGCGGCTTCACAAATTTTTCGGCCGGACACCTCCGGCGGTTACACAAGGCGCACTTCCACCAGTTGGTAGAACGGTAGGATCCTGTTCGTGACGCCAAGTTGTCGCGGGCGGAGAAGGGGACGCTGCGCTCTCCCACTGCTTGGGTCCGGCTACTGCTGCTGCGGCTGCCGCTGCTCGGTGGTGGCTCGAGCGGTGGGCCGGATCCCGGGGACTCGAGCGGCGTTCCTCGCCCGTGAGTGAAAAGGGGGGGGATTTGATTGTGGGGATTTGGTTATTGTCCGTGACGCCACCCACAGTTGTGGTGATATTGGTGACACCACCGCTGCTCTAGACGGGGATCCAGGGAGCGGTGACAGGGAGCAGCTTTGATGTTAGTTCTCCCCTCCGTGAGTAGGGGGTTGGTTGTCCCGGGGCCCGGTGATGGGGTAGGGATGGATAGTAGGCGGGTTACGGGGCCCGGTGAAGTGCAGGGTCGCGGGGGCAGCGCTGTGCCGCACGGCACGGTGGTACTCACTCAGCCAATGATGAGGACACAGTTCTCGGTAAAACACACGGCTGGATGGACGGGTCCCACAGACGGCTGCGGTGTTGTTTCTCCCGGCAGGTTGATGGTGACTGCCTTTCCCTGCACCTATGTAGTGTAACAGTTCCAATGGGTTCCCACCGGTAACCCGCTCCCCAGCTTGGATATGGGCTGGAGGAGCCCCTTTTGCCCGCAGGCTCTGGCCCTGGGAACTTTAGCCTTGGCGGTGACTGTGTTTCCCTCTCTCGGTTGGACTGTTGCCTTCTGTTGGGACTTGGCTGCTGGGAAACCGAGGAGGTTCCCTTCGCTAACGAATTTGTCAAATTCACGGCGACTCCTAGCCTTGCCGGGGTCCGTAAGCCCCTGCCAGATGGTGCTGGCTTCTCTTTGCGTACCGGTCCGGTACCGCCGGGCCACCGCCCGTCCACTGTCTTTACGGTAAGCTCCAATAGGCCACTCCTGCAGACGGTCACCACCGTCTGCCAACCTTCCTGATCCGTCCGGACCAACTTCAGTCTGCTCAGCTGCCACTTTCCTTCCTTCCACTTTCACTTCCCTAGCTGAACTGTCTGGTTTTCCCGCCTCCAGGACTGTGAACTCCTCGGTGGGCGGGGCCAACCGCCTGGCCCACCCCCTGGTGTGAACATCAGCCCCTGGAGGAAGGCAACAAGGGTTTTGTGTCTGACTTCGGTGTGCCTGACCGGGAGTGTGGGGTGTGTGGGTGTTGTTCTCTGTGGCCCCTGGCTTGTCCAGGGCGCCACATCTATGTCTATGTCTGCGGTGACTCAGATGTAATTTGCAATGGTGTTCAACATTTATTAACAAACATATGGAACAAATAGTACATGATGCCAGGAATAAGTGACAAAACAAAGTTTCGACCCTGATGGGTCTATGGGTGGACCAGAAGCACTTAAAAGTGTTTTAAACCTACAGTAGATTTTCTGCGGTTTTGGATGCCCTTCGCTACCAGAGGTGTATTTTGAAACTACTAATTCCTATTGCAAAATCTGTGGCATCCACCTTGATCTATCATGAGCTATTTGTAATACTGGTGTTCTCTTAAGGCCCTGTCACACACAGAGATAAATCTGTGGCAGATCTGTGGCAGATCTGTGGCAGATCTGTGGCAGATCTGTGGCAGATCTGTGGCAGATCTGTGGCAGATCTGTGGCAGCAGTGAAATTGTGGACAATCAGTGCCAGGTTTGTGGCTGTGTACAAATGGAACAATATGTCCACAATTTCACTGCAACCACAGATCTGCCAAAGATTTATCTTTGTGTGTGACGGGGCCTTTAGGGTATGTCCGCATGCTGCGTTCTTGATTTGCCAAAAATATATGCCCCTTCTGGCAGACTTTGCAACTGTAAACACTGCGTTTGACAAAAAAATGCGGTAAAAACGCATGCGTTTTTGTCAGTGCATTTTTTTAAAGGAAAAAAAAAATATGATCGGATAATTGATAGCTAGAATAGAAAAATAGATAGAAAGAATAGGTAGAAAGAACATATAGAATAGATAGAAAGAACATGCAGAATAGATAAGAAAGAACAGGTAGAATAGGTAGATAGAAATAACAGAATAGCTTGATAGAGTGACAGCTAGCTTGGACTGCTGTTATTTTGAAATTTTTTTTGATAAATAAAATGACGTGGGGTCCCCTCCCCATTTTTCATATCCAGCACAAGAACAGCAGCAGCTGCAGGCTGCAACTCTCAACTGTCTGCGGTACCTTGCTGGTTATGAAAAATAGAGGGGATACCACACTTTTTTTATTTGATTTATTTTTCTAAAAAAAAAATGTCTTGGGGTTCCCCTATTTTTCTAAAACCAGCCAAGGTGTGCAGCAGACAATTGGGGGTTAATATTATTAGGATGGGAAGGCCCATCATTACTTGGCCCATTTTAGCCTAACAATAGCAGCCACAGGCGCCCCAGAAGTGGAGCATACATAAGATGCGCCAATACTGGCGCTGGACCCGACTCTTCCCGTTGCCCTGGTGCAGTGGCAATTGGGGTAATGAGGAGTTAATGGCAGCCCACAGCAGTCATTAAGTCCTATAATAGTGATAGCAGTAGTCAATGAGACCCTGCCCCAATCACTAATCTGTAAGTGAGAATAAATAAACACGAACACCAAAAAATCCTTCATTTAGAATAAAATACAAAAATCACCCTCTTTCACCACTTTATTAACCCCAACATACGCTGCAGGTCCGAAGTAATCCACACGAGGTCCCACGGCGATTCAACTCTGCTACATCCCTATCCTATCACAGCAAGCACCATTCGCTGACAGCAGACAGAGACAAAGCTGCGCAATGGGAATGAACACATGCAGTAATTCGGGGCCGGCAGTTGTGACATCAGAGGTTCACCCGAGTTCATTTTCATCGCATGGATCTGCCTCTGTGTCGTGGCCCGATTTGCGGTCACAGATGCAGGACTCCAGCTGTGACAGGAAATCACCTGAGTGACGGCACCGCTGATCGCGCTGCTCACTTTAGTCACTCGGGGGATTTGCTGTCACAGGTGGAGGACTCCAGCTATGGCAGCAGCTAACCTGAGTGATGTCACCGCTGATACCTCAACTCACTTCAGTTGCTGTGTGGAGCTCACAGTGGGCAGTCTTGTTCTATGGCGCTCGCTGTGAGTAGCAGATGTAGCAGTGCTGGAAGCGTCATGGGACCTCGTGTGCGTTATGTCGGACCTGGAGGGTTGTGTTAAGATTAATAAAGTGGTGAAAGAGGGGGCTTTTTTGTCTTTTATTTCAAATTCAGGATTTTTCAGTGCTTGTGTTTATTTACTTTCACTTACAGATTAGTGATGAGGGGGGTGTCTCATAAACACCTGCCATCACTAAGCTAAGACTTATGGCAGCTATGGGCTGCCATTAACTTCTTATTACCCCGATTGCTACTGCACCAGGTCAATCGGGATGAGCCAGGTAAAATCCTGAGACTGTTGCATCTAATGGATGCAGCAATTCCAGGCGGCTGCTGGCTGATATTTTTAGGCTGGGGGGCTCCCAATAACATGGGTCTCCCTATTCTGAGAATACCAGCCACCAGCGGTGAGACTTTATCTTGACTGGGTATCAAAATTAAGGGGGACCGCATGTCGTTTTTTTTAAATTATTACTGCAACCTCCTGCTCTCTGGCCTCTCTTCCAACACTCTTGCACCCCTCCAATATATCCTAAACTCTGCGGCCCACTTAATCCACCTCTCCCCCTGCTATTCCCCAGCCTCGCCACTCTGCCAATCCCTTCATTGGCTTCCCATTGCCTAACGACTCCAGTTCAAAACATTAACCATGACATACAAAGCCATCCACAACCTGTCTCCTCCTTACATCTGTGACCTAGTCTCCCGGTACCTACCTGCATGCAACTTCAGATCTTCACAAGATCTCCTTCTCTACTCCTCTCTCATCTCCTCTTCCCACAATCGCGTACAAAATTTCTCCAGTGTCTCCCCATACTCTGGAACGCTCTACCTCAGCATATCAGACTCTCCCCTACCGTGGAAAGCTTCAAGAGGAACCTCAAGACCCACGTATTCCAACAAGCCTACAACTCACAATAGCCCTCAGTCCAGTACATCACTGCGCAACCAGCTCTCTCCTCACCTATTGTACCATCACCCATTCCCTGTAGACTGTGAGCCCTCGCGGCCAGGGTCCTATCTCCTCCTATACCAGTCTGTTTTGTACTGTTAATGATTGTTGTACATATACCCTCTTTCACTTGTAAAGGGCAATGGAATAAATGGCGCTATAATAATAAATAATAATAATAAATTATATATTTATTTATTTTACTGTACGATATAGACCCGCCGACCCATGGCTGTGATTATTTCCAGTCAGACAGCTGTCACTCAGTGTGGGGGCCGCGTCTGGCTGCAACCAATCACAGGCACCGGTAGGCGGGGGAAGCAGTGAATATGAAATTAGCCTAATGAGCGGGTTAAGTGAATAGTAGATGAGCCTAATGAATGGCCGGCACTTTCAGAAGCAGGCAAGGCTGCGGGAGCAGTGTGACAACCGCGCGGCGCCGGTGATCGGTGAATATGAAGTGGAGAGAGACAGAGAGAGAGAGTGAATGGAAAAAAGTTGGTGACCTGCATTTTTGCTGCCAAAAATGCATCCAAAACGCAACCAAAATGCAGTGTAAACGCACAGCTAAACATTTTTGTTGCGTTTTGACACACCTCATTCATTTCAATGGGTGACCAAAACGCAATGAAGAAGTGATATGTTGCTTTTTTTTAGGCAACGATGTCGAGAAATAGTTGTCAAACAAAATGCCTATAAAAAGCAACGTGTGGATGGAAATTCTGATTTCTGATAGACTTTGCTGAGGAAGCAAAACCCACGCATTTGATCAATGAAACTGCAGTTTAAAACGCAACCAAAATGCAATAAACAACGCTACGTGCGCACATAGCCTTACGGGGCATAGTGACATTTGGGCTCCCAATAAGGCTCAAATGTGAGTCTCTGCAGCATATCAAGTTACACTTCTGCTTCAGCTCATCTCCTTGTCCCTTGACAGAACACTGTTACTTAATGTTGGATTACCAGGCAATCAGAACGATCAGATTCCAGAGTTGTAAAAAATGACTGTAATATGATCATTACATATCCTGTATCTGGGTCATTATATTGGCACATTACAATTCTAGTAACATCTTCCATATCCTGCTTGTATCCTACAATTATGTGCTCATATTGTGATATTAGAATAAGCTGAAGAAGTCTTCAGGACCAGTGAGTCTCAATGTGAATAATGAGGTTTGACGTTCAGTGAACTCTGTAAGTCACATATAATACATTAAATTTGGAAGTTGTCATATCCAGGTACTCACCTATGACAACTTCCAAATTGAATCTAGTATAATGTAACATACCTCAGGAACTGTCAGGACTTCTCCAGAAATTACCCCCTGCGAAACACACCAAATTTCAGTGCTCCATGGCATTATACTAACATTATACATATACACATTACTTATCGATTAGGTTGTGTTACACCATTCATTAGCTAGTAGTGATGGGCAGACCCGGACTGTAAAACTCTGGATCCACGCAGATCCAGAAGAAACTTTGCGACTATTCCGTGCCTGGAGTTTTCAGGGAACGCCGGGTAACTATCCGGATCCAGCCACCCAGGTAAATAAAAAAAAAAAGAAAGGAAAAGAAAGAAAATTTGGAAAACCAGGCGCGCTTTACCTACCAGTCTCCCGCGCAGTGGTAACACTACTTCCGGGGGCGCTCATTATCCTTTATACATACGCACTGCTTCCCCCGCCACCGGCAGTCCCAACGTCTGTGATTGGCTGCAGTCAGACCGCACCTCCACCCTGTGTAACAGCGTGCCTGACTGCAACCAATCGCACAGGCTGTGTGTGTCACTATTGTGGTGTAAAAATAAATTAATAAATAAAAAATCCCCATATTGTGATACCCAGCACATATAAAGCATATGGTTATTATTTATGTGGTATTGCTGTATTCGTACTGAGCCGAACAATAAAGCTGTATTATCCCTTTCACGACACAGTGAATGGGATGACATAAGTTCCCACATCTGTTAACGACAATATTGAGGGCTTCCATGTTACTGGTAGCACAAAGGCTCTGAAAAAGCGCTATGGCTACCTCCAAAAAAGAAATATAGAAAAATCTGCACTCTCAAATCCAAATGCTTCCCTCCCTTATGAGCACCACAGTGTGCCTAAATCACAGTTCACATCCACATTTTTGCCATTGTTGTAGTGAGGAGATCCTGCTTAATTTATGGGGTGTGTGTCTTCAGAAGCACAAGCTAGGCACAATCTATGGACACTACAGTGTACTGGGCACCACAAGGGCTTATTAGCTATTTTTAATTTTGCAACATTTATTGCATTTGACTCCATGGGTATTTTCCAGAGACAAAATCATCTCTACACCCATAGATGAATTCCAAGATGGGTGTAATTTCCAAAGTGTGGTCACTTCAGGGGATTCCACTGTTGTGGCACTTAGAGGCTCTGCAAATATAGTCCACAAACTATTCTAAGAAAATCTGTGCTGCAAAAATCAAATGGTGCCCCTTCCCTTCCGAGCCCTGTGGTGCAGCCAAACAGCACTGTACTGTCACATGTAGGGTATTGCCACATTCAGGAGAAATTGTGTAACACATTATGGTCCCTTTTTTAGCTTTTCCCCTTGAAAATTGGAAATGTGGGATTCATATAACATTTTAGTGGTAAAAATGTAATTATTTTTTCTTCACTGCCCAATAGTATGACATTTTGTGACACACCTGTGCTGTTCATATACTCCCTAGTCCTCTAGATAAATTAATTGAGGGCTGTTGTTTGTAAAATGGGTTCATTTGTGGGGGATCTGCTGTTCTGGCAAGTCAACATAGCACCTCCAAACCATTCCAACTAAATTTGAAGTCCAATATGGTGCAGTATCCCTTCAGAGCTTTGCACTGCTTCTCAAATATAGTTTCAACCACGTAGGAGGTGTTGGTGAACTAGTCAGGAGAAATTGTGCAACATATTATATGGTCCATTTTCTCCTTTTACCCATTTTGAAAATTAAAACTTTGGGGCCATTTGGTGGAAAAAAACCATTTGGTGGAAAAAAATTGTATTTTTTTATTTTTACAGCACAATGTTATACAATTCAGTGAATCATCTAAGGGTTAAAATTGCCCACTACACTCCAGAATGAATTCCTTGAGAGGTGTAATTTCCAGAATGGATTCCCTCTGTGAAGGGGGGGTAGGAGTTTCTGCCGTTTGGCATGTTAGGGCCCAGGAATCTTGGCATCCGCAATCTATTCCAGTCAAAATGGCACTTCTTCCCTTTCAAGCACTGCAGTAGTGTTTCACCACATATGAGGTATCGGTGCTCTCTGGAGAAATTTTATAAAAAAATATACAGTACATTTTTTTCCTGTTACTCTTGTGAAAATACAAAATTTGGCACTAAAGTAACATTTTTGTGGAAAAATTAGATTTTTTTTTATATCCATAGCTCAATGTTATAAAATTTGGTGAAGCACCTGCAGGTTTCAAGGTGCACACCACCCAGATACATTCCTTAAGGGGTCTAGTTTCCAAAATGGGGTCACTTGTGGGGCATTTGAACTGTTTAGGCACATCAGGGGCTTCGCAAATGCCACAAAATAGCCTTTGCCAGTTTTGGGAGTCAGATTTTTGTAATATTGTACCATAATGGAATCACTGTCTCTCCTCTAAGTCTCTTGCTGAATATATTGCAATCCCTCCTTCTAATTTTTCACCAGCCCTTACACTAAAGGGTGCTATACACGCTGCGACATCGCTAACGATATATCGTCGGGGTCACGTCGTTAGTGACGCACATCCGGCGCCGTTAGTGACATCGCAGTGTGTGACACCAAAGAGCGACGATCAATGATCGCAAAAGCATCAAAAGTCGTTGATCGTTGACACGTCGCTCCTTTTCATAATATCGTTGGTGGTGCATGCCGCTGGTTGTTCGTCGTTCCTGCGGCGTCACACATCGCTATGTGTGACGCCACAGGAACGACGAACATCTCCTTACCTGCATCCACCGGCAATGAGGAAGGAAGGAGGTGGGAGGCATGATTCGGCCGCTCATCTCCGCCCCTCCTCTGCTATTGGGCGGCTGCTTAGTGACGTCACAGTGACATCGCTATGACGCCGAACGCACGCCCCCCTTGAAGGAGGGATTGTTCGGCGGTCACAGCGACGTCGCTGAAAAGGTACAGTACAGACCAAAAGTTTGGACACACCTTCTCATTCAATGAGTTTTCTTTATTTTCATGACTCTGAGAATTGTAGATTCACATTGAAGGCATCAACACTATGAATTAAAACATGTGGAATGAAATACTTAAAAAAGTGTGAAACAACTGAAAATATGTCTTATATTCTAGGTTCTTCAAATTAGCCACCTTTTGCTTTGATTACTACTTTGCACACCCTTGGCATTCTCTTGATGAGCTTCAAGAGGTAGTCACCGTAAAATGGTCTTCCAACAGTCTTGAAGGACTTCCCAGAGATCCTTAGCACTTGTTGGCCCTTTTGCCTTCACTCTGCGGTCCAGCTCACCTCAAACCATCTCGATTGGGTTCAGGTCTGGTGACTGTGGAGACCAGGTCATCTGGAGTAGGACCCTACCACTCTCCTTCTTAGTCAAATAGCCCTTACACAGCCTGAAGGTGTGTTTGGGGTCATTGTCTTGTTGAAAAATAAATGATGGTCCAACTAAACGCAAACCGGATGGAATAGCATGCCGCTGCAAGATGCTGTGGTAGGCATGCTGGTTCTGTATGCCTTCAAGTTTGAATAAATCCCCAACAGTGTCACCAGCAAAGCACCCCCACACCATCACACCTCCTCCTCCATGCTTCACGGTGGGAACCAGCCATGTAGAGTCCATCCGTTCACCTTTTCTACAAAGACACGGTGGTTGGATCCAAAGATCTCAAATTTGGACTCATCAGACCAAAGCACAGATTTCCACTGGTCTAATGTCCATTCCTTGTGTTCTTTAGCCCAAACAGGTCTCTTCTGCTTGTTGCCTGTCCTTAGCAGTGGTTTCCTAGCAGCTATTTTACCATTAAGGCCTGCTGCACAAAGTCTCCTCTTAACAGTTGTTCTAGAGATGAGAAGGTGTGTCCAAACTTTTGGAAATGCAGCTCGATGAGGTTGAGATGTAGTAATTGACTTAGCCGTTGTAGAATATTCCACTTCTATGTCTTAAAAATCTCCTGGGTTGCTTTCAAAGTATATTTTGGGTCATGGTCCATCTGCTCTGTGAAGCTCCATCCAGTCAATCTTGCTGCATTTGGTTGAATTTGAGCAGAACATCTCTCCCTGTACACTTCAGAATTCATCCAGCTTCTTCTGTCTTCAGTCACATCATTGATAAACACCAGTGATCCAGTGCCATTGGAAGCCATGCATGCCCGGCCATTACACTGCCTCCACCATATTTTACAGAGGATGTTATGTGCTTTGGATCATGAGCCTTTCCGAGCCTTCTCCATTTTTTTTCCTTCCCATCATTCTCGTACAAGTTGATCTTAGTTTCATCTGTCCATGCAATGCTTTTGCAGGACTTGGCGGCTTCTTTAGATTTTTTTGGCAAAGTCCAATTTTGCCTTTCTATTTTTAAGACTGATTAATGTTTTGCACCTTGTGGTGAACCCTCTATGGTGAACCCTATTTGATCTCATTGTCTTCTCTTTATAGTAGACTTAGATACTGAAACATCTACTTCCTGGAAAGTGTTCTTTACTTGGGTGGATGTTGTGAAGGTTTTTTTTCTTTTTATCATGGAAAGGATTCTGTGATTATCCACAACTGTTGTGGCCATTTAGGCTTTTTAGCACTCCTAAGCTCAAGCTCACCAGTGCACATTATTTTTTGCAGAATATACCAAACTGTTGATTTGGCCACTCCTAACATTTTGCATTCTCTCTGATGGATTTTTTTTTCCAGCCTAATGATGGTCTGTTTTTCTACCATTGAGAGCTCCATTCACAGCATATTGGTTCACAACAGTAGCTTGGAAATGTCACAAATAGAATCAGCACCAGACCTTTTACCTGATAATTTGATGGATTAATGAGAAAATATCCCATGCACCCAGTAAAGAGCTTTTGAGATAATTATCCAATTACTTTTGATCCCTTGAAGAAGAGGCAGCTACAAATTAAAGAGCTGTAATTCCTAAACCCTTACTCCAGTTATGATGTAAATACCCTCCAATTAAAGCTGAGAGTCTGCACTTTAATCCCATGTTGATTATATAACTGAATCTTGAATATGTTTTGGTAAACACCTAAAATGCCAAAACCTGTGTCACTGTCCAAACATTTCTGAATCTAACTATACTCTCATGAATTGCATAATTTCTTATTGGAGATCTTGGATTTTCAGGATGAAGCAATCTTCAGCTCATGGATCCACAGATTACATCCATTAATGAAACTGAAGTTCAAAATGGATGATGATGCACCTTGATGGTAGTGGTCACCAATAATGGAGTCTTGTAATCTTGTAGTTTTGTCTATTGTTTGACTGGGGCCTGTATAGTCCTGAAACATGATGATAAATAAACTACATATACAGTATATTTGTGGACCACATCTGTATCCAGCAGCATAGCACTTCATCCGTGGATATCCCTATACTTTACAATAAGTTTGCTGAGGATCAAACATCCTTCTGCACACGGAGCCATAACAGCGGATACTTGCATGCCTTTCAGGGAGTTGTGACTGTCACAACCTAAATATGTGAGGACAATTCCAGTCTTAGGCCGGTGTCACACTTGCGAGTGCCTCGCGTGTATCTCACGTGAGCCTTGCGTTGCATCACCCGGCACGGTCCCACACTCTCCTCACAGGAGAACGTCGGTTGCATGCATCTCTATACAACCGACCCGCTCCTGTGAGGAGAGTGTGAGTCAGTGCCGGGTGATGCACCGCGAGACTCGCGCGAGATACATGCGAGGCAATCGCAAGTGTGACACCGGCCTTAATTTTTCTCTCTCATGACATGAAGTTTGTGTTCTCGGCAGATTAAATCCAACAGAGAAACTGAAGTTCAAAATGGATGAAGTCACAGGACACCTATAAGGTAGTCTTCTACTGCAAGCTTCTTGTCCCTGCGGAATCAGAACAAAAATATTATTAATTTTTCTGACCTATAAATTATATCTGATACTTAGAGGTGTGCAACATATTGTAAAAGTCTCAATTGAGGTAATTGACTCCATGCCAGGTCCACATATGTCATTCCATGTACTGTACCCAGATTTGTGGTCAATATCCATTATGTTAAATTGGAAGTCTAGAAACAACCAAGAATAAGACTGGTTAGAAAACAATTCTTGAACTTAAGTTTTACTTATGGTTACCTGATGCCATCAGGGGCGTGTATAGATGCAACCCAAGAGGTCAGGAAGCCCATTTCTACTTCCAAAGCAGGTGTAATTATGTGTTTTGTTGAGTTACAGGGATGAAAAAGACCCATACATTGTTTTTGCACAGGAGCCTACAGTGCATATTTGTGTCCGGCTTTTTTAGGTGTTATTTTTACATAGTTACATAGTACATAGTTACTTAGGTTGAAAAAAGACCTAGGTCCATCTAGTTCAACCTTCCTCCACCAGTTCTACATTTAGTCACTAAGTCATTTATAACCAACAATGTTTTGTGTACTGAGGAAATCATCCAGCCCTTTTTTAAAAGCTGTTATAGTGTCTGCCATTACTACTTCTTGTGGTAGGGCATTCCACAGTCTGACTGCTCTAACTGTAAAGAACCCTTTCCTATTTAGCTGTTGGAATCGCTTTTCTTCCACTCGCAGTGAGTGCCCCCTGGTCCTTAGTACTGTCTTTGGAAGAAATAAGTCATGTGCCAGTCCTTTATATTGACCACACATGTATTTATACATATAAATGAGATCTCCTCTGAGACGTCTTTTTTCTAAGCTAAACATATCTAACTTTTTCAACCTGTCATCATATGAGAGTCCTTCCATTCCTTTTAATAGTCTAGTTGCCCGCCTTTGAACTGACTCTAACTTCTGAATGTCCTTTTTAAAATGTGGAGCCCAAAACTGGATCCCGTATTCCAGATGTGGCCTTTCAAGTGATTTATAGAGGGGTAACAATACGTTGGGATCACGGGATCTAATCTCTCTTTTTATACACCCTAAAATCTTGTTTGCTTTAGCAGCTGCTACTTGACATTGAGTGTTGCTGCTCAGCTTATTTGTAATGAGAATACCCAAGTCCTTCTCCTGTTCTGTAGCCCCGAGTTTACTTCCATTTAATGTATACGCAGCTATAGGATTACTCCCTCCTAGGTGCATTACTTTACATTTATCAACATTAAATCTCATTTGCCAAGTATCTGCCCATTCTGACATCTTATCCGGATCTTTTTGTAATATTGTACTATCCAGGTCAGTTTTTAATATCCTACATAGTTTGGTGTCATTGGCAAAGACTGACACTGTACTATCAATCCCATCCACAAGGTCATTAATAAAGAGATTAAAAAGAATCGGTCCAAGCACAGATCCCTGTTGTACCCCACTGCTGACTATAGCCCATTTAGAGAATGTACCATTTATGACTACTCTTTGTTTCCTATCTTTTAGCCAATTCCTTACCCAGTTGCATATTGTGTCCCCTAGTCCTTGCTTCTGGAGCTTTAGTATAAGGCTATTATGTGGTACAGTATCAAATGCCTTTGCAAAGTCCAAATAAATCACATCAGCTGCATTACCAATATCCAGGTTTGAACTTATCCCCTCATAGAACCCCAACAGGTTGGTTAGACACGACTTATCTTTCATGAATCCATGCTGTTTGTCAGTTATCATATTATTTTCTGCAATATATTTTTGCATGTCATCCCTTAAAATGCCCTCAAAAACTTTGCATACTACTGATGTCAGGCTTACTGGACGGTAGTTGCCTGAATCTACCCTCTTACCTTTCTTAAATATCGGTACCACATCAGCAATCCTCCAATCCTGAGGCACCAACCCTGTTACAAGTGAGTCTAAAAAGATGAGATACAGCGGTCTGTCGATTACGGAGCTCAATTCCCTCAATATTCGTGGATGAATGCCATCTGGCCCTGGGGATTTGTCAATGTTTAATTTACTCAGACGCAAGCGTACTTCATCTTGTGTTAAATTAATTATATCGGGTGGTGAACTTTGATTTTTCACTTGTTGAATGATCCCTGGTACAGTCAGTTCCTTGGTGAATACAGATGAGAAATGCCTATTTAATATCTCAGTCTTTTGTTTGTCCTCTATAACTAACTTGTTATTATATTTTAAGGGGCCGATACTATCCTTTGTTTTTCTTTTGGCATTAATGTATTTATAAAAGTTTTTGGGATTTATTTTAATGTCATTGGCGATTTTTGTTTCAGTAGCTAATTTTGCTTGTTTGATTTCTTTTTTACATTTCCTATTGATATCTTTATACTTCTGAAATGCTATTTCTGTATTCTCAGCCTTTAAGATTTTAAATGCCCTTTGTTTTTGTTTTATTATACTTTGTACAGTCTTATTTATCCATAGTGGTTTCTTTTTATTCCTGGACATTTTATTACCAGAGGGTATACGTTTTTTACAGGACTCTAGTAGTATATCCTTAAACTTACCCCATTTATGTTCGGTATCCCCAGTTATTATGACTTTGTCCCAATCTACACATTAAAGCTCTTCCCTTAATTTGTTGAAATCAGCTTTCCTAAAATTCCAGGTTTTAGCATTCCCCCTTTGAAATTTTCTATTGAATATTATGTTGAAGCTTACCATATTATGATCGCTGGTGCCCAAGTGCTCCCGGACCTGTAGATCTGAAATTGTATCCGGTCTATTTGACAGGACCAGATCTAGCAAATTATCTCCCCTCGTCGGTTCATCTACCATCTGAGAGAGGAAATGGTCTTGAATAGTAGATAAGAACTTACAGCTTTTAGCAGAACCAGAAGATTCTATGTCCCACTGTATGTCTGGATAGTTGAAATCCCCCATAATAAGAACCCGATTATTATTATTAGCTGCCTTTTCAATTTGTTCCAGCATTTCACCCTCTATTTGTTGAGGTATGTTAGGAGGCTTATAGCAAACTCCAATTAGCATTTTTCCATTATTCCCCTCCCCATGTACATTTACCCATACTGACTCTACATTGTTGCTGTTCCCCTCAATGTCATCATACAACACAGGTTTTAGGTTAGATTTAATAAATATACACACCCCACCACCTTTTTGGCCTTTCCTGTCCTTCCTAAATGTACTATAACCCTGTATGTTTGTCACCCAGTCATGGCTTTCATCCAGCCAGATTTCCGTAATGCCCACCACATCATAATCCATGGTTGACATAAGAGTCTCCAATTCATTCATTTTGTTTGCAAGACTTCTTGCATTTGCCAGTAGACATTTAATCCTATTAACACCTTTATTACTCCTAGCCTCCCTACTTTCCTTGTATGTCCCATCCCCCCCTAATCCTTCATTGACCCCTACCGTCTCACTGTCTCTATCTGCTCTATCTCTCCCCTTATTTGCTCCACTACCCTCCCTCCCCCCCGATACTAGTTTAAAAGCTCCTCCATCCGTCTGACCATTTTCTCCCCCAGCACAGCTGCACCTTCCCCATTGAGGTGCAGCCCGTCCCTACCGTAGAGCCTGTAGCCGACTGAGAAGTCGGCCCAGTTCTCCATGAACCCGAACCCTTCCTTCCTGCACCAATTTCTAAGCCACATATTTATCTCCCTAAGCTCCCGCTGTCTTGCTAGTGACGCTCGTGGCACCGGTAGTATTTCTGAAAACACCACCTTGGAGGTCCTGGACTTCAGCTTCTCTCCTAGTTCCCTGTAATCATTTTTAAGGACCTTCCACCTGCCTCTAACTTTGTCATTAGTACCAATGTGCACCATCACCGCTGGGTTTTCCCCAGCCCCACCCAGCAATCTGTCTATCCGATCCGCAATATTTACACTCCTAAAGAGTTATATACAGTGCATGTAGCAATAAGTGCAAAGCTTCCAAATACATTGCTATTCACATTCCCTCCTTAACAGTCCAGCCTCCTATTTAGTGCAGCCTCAATTTCCACATTTACAGTAAGTCCATGTTCCACCATACATACCAGGCTACAAATAGTATGTCCCTACTATTATTGTGTTCAGGGAATTCAGCCATTGCTAACAGGTGCATAAAATCAAGCACACAGCTACACAATCTCAACTGACAAACATTAACAGTAATATAGGTTATAGAAGGGAAATCGATGTCTCAGTATGGCCCTGTCTTAATATGCCACAAATTACTGTGTGAAATATATGATCTGCTGGATTTGTCATAGAGAATTTTAGATTTTGGAGCAGATTCTGTTCCAAAATCTACTTATGCACTTCAAATACTCTTTGAATAAGCTTTTTTTTTATCGTAAAACCATATTAATGCTCATAATGAGCTTTCTCAAGGTTTTAAAAGTGATTTGTGGATTTGCAGACAGGAAATGCAGAGCTTCATACAGTCCCATCTAAGAAGGTAACATTTTAAAAATGTAAATTACAATGTAATTTACACGTTGTGGATATTTTCTGAGTGTATATTGACCTGCAGTACGCATTTTAATCGGCAGCATGACATGGGATGAAATCCATAAAAAAGTTCTGTTAAAACATTGCTGGAACACTGCAGATAAGTTGGGAGAACATTATAATGTTGCAGATTTTGTTGAGCAAAGGTTTGCAACCGGCGAAATCATCAAAGACGATCATATTTAGTCACATAAATGTCTACAATTATATCTGCAGGGTCAGAATTCAACCCTAAGGGGCACTTTGCACACTACGACATCGCAAGCCGATGCTTGCGATGCTGAGCGCGATAGGCCCCGCCCCCGTCGCAGGTGCGATATCTAGGGATAGCTGCCGTAGCGAACATTATCGCTACGGCAGCTTCACATGAACGCCCCTGCCCTGCGACGTCGCTCTGGCTGGCGAACTGCCTCCTTATTAAGGGGGCAGGTCGTGCGCCGTCATAGCGACGTCACACGGCAGGCGGCCAATAGAAGCGGAGTGGCGGAGATGAGCGTGACGTAAACATTCCGTCCACCTCCTTCCTTCTGCATAGCCGTCGTGAGCCGCAGGACGCAGGTATGGTGATGTTCCTCGCTCCTGCGGCTTCACACACAGCGATGTGTGCTGCAGCAGGAACGAGGAACAACATCGTAACATCGGTTTTTCCGAAATTATGGAAATGACCGACGCTTCACCGATGATACGATTTGGACGTTTTTGCGCTCGTTAATCGTATCAAAAAGGATTTACACACTACGATATTGACTGCGACGCCGGATGTGCGTCACTTTCGATTTCAGCTGCGATGTCGTAGTGTGCAAAGCCCGCCTAAGGGTGGGTGCACATGATCAGGAGACCACAGCTGCGCGTGCCCACTAGGTCTGTGGAGCCAGAGTAGGAGTCATGGAGTTGGAGTCGTTGTCCATTTTGGTGGAGTTAGAGTCGGTATAAAATGGAACGACTCCGACTCCTAAAATATATAATAAATTGAGTACAGCAGTTCAATGCAATATGTGATGAATATTTTTTCATAAGAATTTATGAAATGTCCTATATATGTTTGTTTTCTTACTGATCAAACAATCTAGGCTTTTAATTGAGATGAATCTGTGCTGCACTTTCGCTACATGATATAAGTAGTGATGTTACCATTTTAGTACAGTTAATTTATCACAAACATGCCATGTACAGTTGAAACCAGAAGTTTACATACACTATAAAAAGACACATCTGCATGCACTGCTCTTCCTGAGGTCTTTGCTTCTATGTGTAGCATCATGGGAAAGTCAAAAGAAATCAGCAATGTTTCAGGTGTGTATTAAAAATACATCCACAGGTATGTCTCTAATTAACTCACATGTTGCCAATAAAGATACCTTAAAATATTCTCTCTCATTATTCTGGCATTTGGCAAATATAAATAATTTTGGTTTCTAATTGACCTAAAACGGAAAAGGTTTATTCTGATTTCATGTCAGACAGTGAGAAAAACATGCAGATGTGTCTTTATAGATAGTAGATGGAAACCTCTGATTTCAACTGTATGAGGGAGTCAGAGTCTGAGTCAGAATGAGAGAAATTGAAGAGTCGGTGGTTTGGCTTACCGACTCCACAGTCCTGTTGCCCACGATCAGGGATCTGGGCACTGTGATGTCTGCTGTGTTCTCCCTGTGGAGAACACTTGCTTTTCTGCAGCATAAATTGACAAGCTGAGGCTAGGAAAGCTGCTCAGCAGGTCAGTTTATGCTGTGGAGATGCGAGTGCTCTCTGCAGAAGACTGCAACTGCCCGTACCCACGATCAGGGTTTGGGCCGCTACGGATGTTTGCTGTGCTCTCCCAGCAGGGAACGCTCGTGTCTCCACAGCATAAATTGACATGCTGTGGCTCAGAAAGCTGCTCTGCAGGTGAGTGTACGCTGCAGAGAAAAGAAGCACAGTGGGCAGGAGATTTCTATAAATCCCATCCACTGTGCTTCTATTGCGCAACGCATCGTTTTGGACAAAGCAAACACACACTGCATCCAAAATGCTGAAAACCCTGATCATGGGCACATACCCTTCGGGTGCACCCTTAGAGCAGAGTTGTTAATTAATAAAAGCTAATAATGCTGATTTTTTTCCCTCAATTTTCAGTGCAACAGTTGCCCTTGCAGAATGACTGCTCATGCTGATCATTTTGTTGTAGAAACTTCTGTGACTTAAATTAGTTCAATACATCTGAATAGGGTCCTTTCACAATGAAAGGTACAGATGCAGAACTTTCAGAACCTTTCACAACAAAATCCACCACAAGCATACAAGGTATGAACATACCCAAGGACTCATTCACATGCACATATATGTTTTTCACGGATACAACACGTATCAATTTTATTCTCTGGAGCTACTCACATGTCCTTATTCTTTTGAGGACCATGTGTCAGGAAAAAATAATCATGGACACATCTCCATTTTTATAGAGCCACGGACCCAAAAAATCTAGTCTATGGGTGTCATGCTAGTTATGGGGAAGTACCATGAGCATGGCAAAAAGGAAGGGAAACCCTATGTTTATGGAGAGCGAAGATGGTGACTCCTGACCAAACCTACTGTTGGTCCCTCACCACCCTAGATAGGTTCCACAGCTATGCGCCGAGCCGGATACCTGACCATAGGTATCCCTAGTATTGGGCCCTAAATAGGGAACGGATGGAGTGAGCTCTTTGTCAACCCCACTATACAACTATAGAAAACAGAAGGGGAGACACATGGGGAAAAACATGAACTGCTTATCATTAGATGACTCAGGTAGAAGTTCAGCAGAGCTTTCAGCAACAATACCACAGAGGAGTGCAAACCACCTTCTTGCAACCTCGGCTTGTAGGAACTGAAACTATTACCAGCACAATCCAAAGGAAGGAAGGGATATTTAAACACCAAGGGAATACTGACAATCAACAGCTGGGTGGAAGTCGAGCTTCTGCTGGGTCCAAAGGGGAGAGAGAGGAATCTAGCAGGAGAGCTACCTGTACCAATGAATACTGACAGCAGGAACAATGGAAGGTCAGGGAGCATTCTGCGCAGCCAAACACTGTGACCTTCTACTGCCAGAAACCACATGACTGTCTGTTACCCGTGACACACCCGTGACAATGGGTCTGCGAAAAATCATTGCACATATTTCAATCCATCCATGTGATGACCGTTTTTAACATTGTATAGGGTAAGAGAATATTTGTAATTTTTCTTTTTTGCCACATGAGAAAATAACTGATGAAACACTGATCAAATACCACTGAAAATCTGAGCCAACTGATGGTAATTGAGCCGTGTAATTACATTAAAAAAAATTAATGACTTTTCCATGGGGCCTGAGTGTGAAAAAGGTAGACACATTTTTAAAGTAACAAAACAAATGCCTCATTGTGTAATTTCTTGGTTTGTACTTTTGAGCAATGGTAACGTCACTGCAATGGGCACATTTTTTTACATTGGAAAATTAGATATAAAGTAGATATTGATTCCTCCATCATCCTCTGATAACTGGTGAAAATGAAATTTCTGACATAATAGAATGAACACTGCTGAAGAAATGTTCTTCAAATCAATCTTTCCACTTCTGTCATGTCCCAGAGATTTATTAGCTCCACTGTACGATGTGATTCCTCTCATGGGGTAGATGATTGCTCCTCGGACAAGGTAATGTTAATCCCAATGTGTTATCACTTACATACATGTCTGTCATCCTCTTAGCGAACAGTAAGCATCAGTCCTAGTTCTGTACCTAATTTTTCTTATGTCATTTATATTTATTTATAAAATTAATAGACTGACTATACCTAGGCTGGTAAGAAATTCTCTCTAGTCTAGACTGCAGGTAAACCAAAGGTGTAAAAAGGGTTCAAAAATTACATTTTTAAAGGGATTGACTGTCCTACGCACTTCCTGCGTCGCTCTCGACATCGTAGTGTGTAAATCCTAGATGATACGATTAATGAGCGCAAAAGCGTCATAATCGTATCATCGGTGTAGCGTCAGCGAATTCCATAATTACACTGATGCGATGGTCCGATGTTGTTCCTCGCTCCAGCGACAACACACATCGCTGTGTATGAAGTCGCAGGAGCGAGGAATATCTACCTGCGTCCCGGCTGCAATGCGGAAGGAAGGAGGTGGGCGGGATGTTTACATCCCGCTCATCTCCGCCCCTCCACTCCTATTGGCCACCTGCCGTGTGACGTCGCAGTGACGCCGCACGACCCGCCCCCTTAATAAGGAGGCGGTTAGCCGGCCAGAGCGACGTCGCACGGCAGGTGAGTGTATGTGAAGCAGCCGTAGCGATAATATTCGCTACGGCAGCTATCACAATGATATCGCAGCTGCGACGGGGGCGGGGCCTATCGCGCTCGGCATCGCAGCATCGGCTTGCGATGTCGTAGTGTGCAAAGTACCCCTTAGGATAGGTCATCAATATCAGATGGGTGAGTGTCCAATACCCAATACCTCCTCCGATCAGCTTTTTTCAGCTTAGGTACTGTCAGGATGTAGTGTAGGGAGCTGGAATAGGACAGATCTGTTCACTGGGCATTATCATTGACCAAGAGCTGAATTATCGGCAATGGCCGCCACACAGTGAAAAATGCCATGCTGTCCATTTTAATTTCCTTTTTACATCCCACTGGAGCATAAGAGAGCTGATTGTGGGGGGGGGGGGGGGGCGGTCTGATGTCAGACCCCACCAATCTGACATTGATTAGTTATCATAGAGTTCTTTTTAAGATTAAGGCTCCATGGCAACTTGATTGCTGCAACGCTAACTACTCCCAGCATTCTAAAAAATACAAACAATGATTTATTTTAACCCCTTAGCGCAAATTGACATAGCTGTACATCAGTGCTGGGGTAAAAATGTGTAGAGGAGCCTCAGGAGCTGAGCTCCCTGCAAATGTGGTAGATGCCGGCTGTATTACATAGCCGGCATCTGTATCTAACAGCAGCGTTCAGAGTTCAGCTCAGATTGATATTATTAACCATTTAGATGCTGCTGTCAATTTCTGTCAGTGGCATTAATTATTATGGAGTGTAATGTCAGTGTGTGAGCTACAACTCCCATCAGTCTCCATACACACGCAAAACGGTCGCGCAGGCCCTCTCAAAAATCAGTTGATGCCATCTTGCCACTGTTCTGAAGCTTAAAAGCAACCTATCACCAGATTTGGCGACTATAACCTGCAGCCACTACCAGTGAGCTCTTATATATACACATTGTAGACTAATGTATTCAAATGCCCAGGCCACTCTGTAGAACGTAAAAATCACTTTTATTACACTCACCTAGGGGGGTAGTTCAATCTGATGGCTATTTCTGCTGTCCGATCCGGCACATCCTCTCTGCTGCGATCACTATTCTTCTTCTACCCAGTCCAATATGGATGATGTGTCCTACGTCATCACACAGGCTGGCATTGCGGTCTTGCGTAGGTGCACTTTGATCTGCCCTGTTCAGGACAGATCAAAGTACTGTAATGTGCAGGCGTGAGGAAAGATTAAAGACTGCCCGCACATGTGTACTGCAATACTTTGATATGTCCTGAGCAGCACTAGATCAAAGTGTGCATGTGCAGGACAGCAATTTTGGCCTGTGTGCATGACGTAGGACACCATACTAGGCTGGGTAAAAGGAGAACGGCAATTGCAGCAGAGAAGAGGCGCCGGACTGGAGACCAGCGACACCCATCGGACCGTACTGCTCCCTAGGTGAGTATAATAAAAGTGATTTTTACGTTCTGCAGAGTGGCCTGGGCTCTTATATACAGTATTCTAGAAAGATGTATATAAGCTCACTGGTGGTGGCCGCTGTTTATAGTCGCCAAATCTGGTGACAGATTCCCTTTAATCACAGGCTGAGGTTCATAGGAGACCACGATTTGAACAATATACTGCAATACTGAGGTAAGGTTCAGATGATCTCAGGTTCAAGTGGCCATTAAAAATAAAGAAATTAAAACAAAATGACTATATATGGCACTGCTACATTTGTAAACATCCAGCCTATCCTGGGCATGGGACCGCATATATGTGATTTGCATATATGCAGTCATGTGCCCATTGGATGGACGTGGCATTGCACAATGCAAGACTATTGTGCAAGGCCGGAATTTGGCTGGAAGAATGCAAATTGCATACTTGTGATCACATGACCGCCTGCTCCTGGCGCCAGAACTGAGGAATCCTCATAGCGCAGCGTGTGCAATGTGAGGATTCACAAGACTGCAGTCACAAAGTGACACAGAGAGGGACTGCAGACTTGTAGCCTAATGGCCCAGTCACACACAACAACTTACCAGCGATCCCGAAAATGATGCGACCTGATAGGGATCGCAGGTAAGACGCTGGGAGGTCGCTGGTGAGATGTTGTCGCGGGCGGGGAGGAGGGTGTCAGCACACTACGCTCACCCCTTCTGCTCGGGTCCGGCGGCTGCTGCTCAGTGGTGGCTCGAGCGGTGGGCCGGATCCCGGGGGTTTCTCGAGCGGCACTCTTCGCCCGTGAGTGAAAGGGGGTTGTTGGGTGTGGGGATTGTTTATTGTCCGTGACGCCACCCACGGTTGTGGTGATTTCACCACCACTGCTCTATACGGGGCTCCCGGGGATGGTGATGCGGAGCAGCCAGGTGTTGTGTTGCCCCTCCGTGGGTAGGGGTTGATGATCCCGGGGCCCGGTGATGGTTTGGGAGGTGCAGGGCCTGGTGGGCGCAGGGACGCGGGGGCAGCGCTGTGCCTTGCGGCACTGTGGTACTCACTCAGCCTGAGACGTTGACACAGTTTTTACGGTAAACCAAACGGCTGGATAGACGGTCCCACGGACGGCTGCACTTGCTCTCCCAGTAGGTGACGGTGATGTCCCTCTTCCTTGCACCTTTGTTTACTTGTTGGTTGCGATGGCTCCCCACCGGTAACCCGCTCCCCGGCTTCAAGCTGGACCGGAGGAGCTCTACTCTTTGCCCGCAGGCGCTGGCCCTGAGAAACTGGTGCCTTGGCGGTGGCGGTGTCTCTCCTACACTGGTTGGGCTGTTGCCTTCAATCGGGACTTGGTTGTTGGGGGATCTACGTCCCCTTCACTGACGGATTCGGCAAATTATGGCGACTCCTAGCCTTGCCGGGGTCCGAGAGGCCCCTGCCCTGGTGCTGACTGTCCTTCGGAACACTGCTCCAGACCACCGGGCCACTACCCGTCCGCGGTCCTTCCAGGAACTTCCAAACGGTCCCCCTCCAGACAGTCACCGCCGTTGCTGACCTTGCTGACCTGTCCTGCACACAGCTGGACTACTTCAGGCTTTCTCTCTCTGTCACCACTCTTGCTTTCCTCCTTTACCACTTTACTTCACTTCTACTTCCACTTTCACTTCCTTAGCTCATCTTAGCTGTTTACTCCTTCACTCCTCTAGCTTAACTGCCTGGTTTCTCCCGCCTCCAGAGCTGTGAACTCCTCGGTGGGCGGAGCCAACCACCTGGCCCACCCCCTGGTGTGAATCATCAGCTTCTGGAGGAAGGCAACAAGGATTTTTGGTTAGCTTTGGTGTTCCTAACTGGGATGTAGGGTGTGGTGGTGTGTGACCTGTGTCCCCTGGCTTGCCCAGGGCGACACAATGTCACACAGTCAGATCTTACCAGCGATGCAGGAACAATACAGGTCGCAGTAGTGACCTGTATAACGATCTCAGCAGTCACTGTGACCCTGTTACGCAGTGTTAAACACAGCGATGTGTCCTGCCCAGCTTGAAGAAAATGGCCTGGACCATTCTGCAACGACTGGCGACCTCACAGCAGGGGCCTGATCGCTGGTAGGTGTCACACATAACAAGATCACTAACGGGATCGCTATTGCGTCACAGAAACCGTGACTCAGCTGCGATCTCGCTAGCGATCTCGTTATGTGTGACGGTACTTTAAGGCCGGATAATCCCGTTTATGGTTTATGGTAATGGTTTATTAGCTATTACACATTTAAACAGCCTGAACTAAGCATTTAGTTTTGGTGCTTTTGCTTCTTTTCATGAGATTTCTCATTATTATTTGCATTTCATGGTAGCCTTTGTTGTCTAATAAGTATAAATGGGTGCGGTCATTGTAGCCTAACAAGGATGAACACAGGCTTATAGCAAAGCAACAGAATATTTAGTACATGTATCTGCCAGTACATCATATTCTTCCTACACATGGATGGCATGCCCTATCTTCCCATTGCATTTGTTTATTGATGAATAAAGGTGTTGTTGCATCATTAAATATTACATTTTCCTAATAGGTGGCTTAAAAACTATTATTCATGCCTTAAAGTGTTTTATCTTTATTAAAACAAAATATGTTGGTGACATTATTACAGGTCTTCTCATGCACTTGTTAGTGCCGCCTTCCTCACTGACTGCACAGAGCTCCTGTTTTCAAAATGGCTGCTTGTGGAGGAGCATGTGATTAGTCTCCTCCAATTGAAAATCAGCTTTCTCATGTGAGGTGGTTTTCATGTAGTCTAGAGGAAGGCAGCACTAATAAGAGGAGAACCTGTAATACTCATATATTCTATATAGTAAGTGCCACGAAATCCCAGTCACATGTGCTAAAATCAAGCATACAGCTGTACGAGCTGTATTTATACCCTACAATTGTCAGAAAGAATTACAATTTAATGTGGGGTTTTTTTTAGTACAGAAAAGCTTTGATTCTACAGTTAAAAAAGCAACTGCAGCCTTTTTTTAAATGAATTATTTTAAGCTCTGAATATTATTATTATTATTATTATTATTATTATTTATAGAGCACCATTAATTCCATAGTGCTGTACATGAGAAGGGGTTACATATAGAACAGAATACATATCCAAGTTACAATAGACAGACTGGTTCAGAGGAAAGAGGATCCTGCCCTTGCAAGCTTACATTCTATAGGATTTTGGGGAGGAGACAGTAGGTGGGGTGTTGGTCAGACGGCGGCTCCACATGGTGGTGAGGCGGCGGCAGCTCCGTACGGTGGTGAGGCGGTGGCAGCTCCGTACGGTGGTGAGGCGGCGGCAGCTCTGCACGGTGGTGAGGTGGTGGCAGCTCCGCACGGTTGTGAGGCAGTGGCAGCTACGCATGGTGGTGAGATAGTAGCTGTGGTGGTGGTGAAGCAGTGGGGTCATTGGAGATTATAGGCATTCTTGAACAGATGAGTTTTCAAGTCCCATTTGAAGCTTGCAAGTGTGGCAGATAATCTGATGTGGTGAGGCAGTGAATTCCAGAAGACAGGGGAAGTCTTGGAGACGATTGCATGAGGAGCGAATGAGAGAGGAGGAGAGAAGAAGATCTTGGGAAGACCAGAGATTACGTTTAGGAGTGTAGTGGGAGATTAGTTCAGAGATATACGGAGGAGACAGATTATGGATGGCTTTGTAGGTCAGTGTTAGTGTGACGCCCTGGTTTAGCCAGGTAGTCACAGATAGCGTCCTGCACAACACCAGTCCCTCACTAGGTAACACCAGCCAAACCATAAACCCTAGTCACCTCCCTCATAGCTTAATGAACACACCAGGGGGCGGAGCCGGGCAGTTGGCCACGCCCACCGAGGAGTTCAGAGGGTCTGAGGCAGGAAAACACAGTTCAGTTTAGAGTGCAGTTTTGAGTATTGAGGAGTGAAGGAGTCTGACTGGTGCTGGGGTTGGAGCCCGGGCACCTTTGGCTAGGAGGCAGATGGTGTCCTAGCCTGCAGGAGTCGGGAAGACGGCTTGGTGGAACCGTGGTGGACCGGGACAGGGTAGTGGCCTGCAGGTACCGACCCGGGGAACCGACTTGGAAACCGGAGCACACAGGGGGTACTCAGACCCTAAAACGAGGTCCAGAATCCACTGGACTGAGTTAATTGACTGATTGCGGTCTGGACTATAGGTCCTTTCCCACCCAAGTCCCGACTGAAGACAACAGCCCACCGAGGGGGATAGAAAGCCACCGCATAGGCAAAGAGCTCCCATGGGCCAGCGTCTGTGGGCAAAAGGGCTCTCCCGACATATATACAGCCGGGGAGCGGACTCCCGTCGCTGAAGCGCAGGCAGTCTATACATACACTACATGGAGCAGGAGAAAGGCAAAGACCACCGAACCGGGTGGGGGACCAGACGCAGCCGACTGCGGGCACCGACCACCATCAACTTTGGTTACCAGAAACTTGTGTGTGTCAATAACAGTGAGTACAACAGTGCCATCCAGCCGCGCACCACCCTGCACTGCCCAGCTCTCCCCAACGGGTCCTGGGGCCACCACGCCTGCCCACAGAGGGGTTAACACCTTGCTGCATCACCATCTGCCCCGGGTGCCCAGTAACCGCAGCGGTGGTGTCCACCTTCACCACAACCTGTGGGTGGCGTCACGAACTTAAACACGGCTCCGGCCGTACACCTACCTACCGCCCCCCCTAAGTAGTGCCAGCACCCTTTCAGAGCAAAGTGACCCCGGGTCCGGAGACTCTCGAGCCATCCACCAACGAGCCTGGATCCGAGCATCTCGGCTGCAGCTGAGCGCGGGTGGTACATTAGTAGTTTGAATTGGATATGGTAGAAGATTGGGAGCCAATGGAGGGATTTGCAAAGGGGAGAAGCGGGGTGGTATTAAGGAGAGAGGTGGATCAGTCGGGCAGCAGAATTAAGGATGGACTGGAGAGGGGCAAGCGTGTTAGCAGGGAGGACACAGAGGAGGATGTTGCAGTGATCCAGGTGGGAGATTATGAGGGCATGCACTAGCATTTTTGTAGATTGCAAATTGAGGAAGGGACGGATTCTGGAAATGTTTTTGAGTTGAAGATGGCAGGAGGTGGTGAGGGATTGGATGTGTGGTGTGAAGGACAAGGCAGAGTCGAGGGTCACTCTGAGGCACCGAACTTTGGATACTGGGGAGAGCATGATGTTGTTTATTGTAATAGATAGATCAGGCAGAGAGTGTAGGTGAAAGAGTGTAGGTGAGATGGAGGAAATATGATTAGTTCAGTTTTGGCCATATTGAGCTTTAATAAGCGAGAGGAGAAAAAGGAGGATTTAGCCAATAGACACTCTGGGATTGTGGACAGCAAAGATGTGACATCTGGACCAGAGAGGTAGATCTGAGTGTCATCGGCATATAGGTGGTACTAGAAGCCATGGGACTTTATGAGTTGTCCCAGGCCGAATGTATATATGGAAAAAAGTAACGGTCCCAGGACTGAACCTTGAGGGACGCAAACAGAGAGAGGGAGGAATGAAGAGGTTGTGTGGGAGTGGGAGACACTAAAAGTGCGATTGGAAAGGTATGAAGACATTCAAGAGAGGGAAAGATCTCTGACATCAAGAGAAGAGAGAATCTATAATAGGAAGGAGTGGTCGACAGTAACAAAGGCTGAGGACAGATCTAGAAGTAGGAGTATAGAGAAGTGATTGTTAGCCTTGGCAGTAAGTAAAGGGGACTTTACACGCAGCGACATCGCTAGCGATGTCGCTCGTGAAAGCACCCGCCCCTGTCGTTTGTGCGTCAAGGGCAAATCGCTACTCGTGGCGCACAATATCGCTAGGACCCGTTACACGTACTTTCCTTCCTAGCGATGTCGCTGTGGCCGGCGAACTGCCTCTTTTCTAACAGGGCGGTTGTGTGGCATCACAGTGACATCACACAGCAGGCGTCCAATTGAAGCGGAGGGGCGGAGAGCAGCCGCAGAATGTCACACCCATTTCATTACCAGAGGACGCAGGTACGGTGTTGTTTGTCATTCCTGGGGTGTCACACATAGCGATGTGTGCTACCTCAGGGACAATGAACAACCTGCACTCTGCACGAGCAACGACATTTTGGGAAATGGACGACGTGTTAACAATAAACGATTTGGTGAGTATTTCACATTGTTAGCGGTCATTCGTACGTGTCACACGCAACGACGTCGCTAACTAGGTCGGATGTGCGTCACGAATTCCGTGACCCCAACGACATCTCGATAGCGATGTCGTTGCGTGTAACGGGGCCTTTAGTCGTTTGTGATTTTAGTCAGGGCAGTTCAGTAGAATGATGTGGATGGAAGCCAGACTGTAGGTTGTCAAAGAGAGAGTTAGAGGAGAGGTGGGAGGAAAGTTCAGCATGGACGTGCTGTTCCAGGAGTATAGAGATGAACGGGAGTAGTGATATGGGGCGATAGCTGGTAGCAGAGGTTGGATCAAGGGAAGGTTTCCTTAGGATGGGTGTGACTGTTGCATGTTTAAAGGCAGAATGGAAGGTTTCAAAGGTTAAAGATAGGTTGAAAAGATGGGTTAAGGCTGGAATAAGGATAGTGGTAAGGTTGGGGAGGAGGTGGGGTGGGATGGGGTCAAATGCGCAGGTGGTGAGGTGCGCTTTCGAGAGAAGATGTGCAAGCTCTCAGGGGATGGTGAGGAGGAAGTTTATGGGGGAGGGGCAGTGGTCTTTTTATATGAGGGGTTTGTAATGGTTGAGCAGAAAAGACTTGCCTGGTTTGGTTGATCTTTTCTTTGAAATATGTGGCAAAGTCTTCTGTGGAGATGAGAGAGATTGGAGGGGGCAGTGGTGGGCGAAGGAGGGAATTGAAAGTATTGAATAACTGTTTGGGGTTGTTTGATAAAAATGATATAAGGGTTCTGAAGTAATCCTGTCTAGCAGAGGTGAGAGCCGAACAAAATGTGTGAATTGCATATTTGAATGTGGTGAAATCTTCCTGGGAGTGCGTTTTCTTCCATCGCTGTTCAGCAGCCCTAGACACTTGCCAAAGTTTTTTAGTGAGGCTGTTGTGCCAGGGCTGGCTATTGATTCGTTTCACTCTGCCGTGCATGAGAGGGGCGACTGAATCAATAGCTGATGTGAGACTGGCGTTGTAGAAAATGGTGGCACTGTCTGTGTCATGGAGAGAAGATATGGAGGACATAGGTAGGATAGAGTCAGAGAGGGTGTGCATGTTGAGATGTGCAAGGTTTCTGCGGGGGTGTGCTAGGATAGAAACCTATAGAGGAAAAAAAAGCAGCAAAACTGCACAGTTCAACAGTAGGTGGAGTTTTCATGAAATTACAAGTACTTTATTTGTACTTGAACAACCGGCTTCATCCGTTTCCAGTGTCGCTCCTGTCGGTCTCCGGTGATCACTGACCTGCCGACAGCTCCACTGTTTCAAGGAGCAAGTCGGAGGTCATCAACTCAATACAAGTCTATGAGAACCTCATTCTGGCTTATTTATGACTCTCATAGAGTTGCATGGAGAAGTTGTGACAACTTCTGACTTGTCAAGTCAGAAGTAACAGGCACAAGATGACACCGCTCGACCAGGGCAACATCATGGATGAAGCCGCCAGAAGGTAAGTATAATACCGGTGGCTAGGTAGATTTAAAGCGTCACTCCAGCATATTTTTTTTTCAGCACTGGAGTGATGCCTCTGACCCCACAGTCTTATAATCCCTCTACAGTGTTTTCTCTTTTTTTTGGTGTAGCTCCAATGCCGCAGGGTTACCTTCTGCCTGTAACTTCTGATTGGCCGGAAGTCATAAGCAGAGATTGGTGAATAGTAACTATTCATGTTCGGATAATGCTTACCAAATACCGACTACAATTCCAGTATTTGTCACAAAAAGAAAAACACTCAGGCTACCCATTGACTTTGAGTACGTTCATTATTTGTGACAAATGCCGGAATTGTACTTTGGGATTTGTTACAAGTAATCCAAACACGAATAGTTACTATTCGCTCATCACTAGTCACAAACACTCAATTCACTCTATGACAGCCAGAGCACGTCTATTATAGACTTACATTGAGTTGTGACCTCCGGCGCACTTCTTAAAACACTGGTGTTGCTGGCAGGTCACAAAGTGCCCATGAGCAACGATGAAAACAGATAAAGATGACGGAGGGTGTGTATAAGACAGGGGGCAGAGGACTTAGATTTAAAGTACCACTCCAGTGTTGAAATAAAAAAATGCAGGAGCGGTGCTTTATTTAGAAACAATTCTCCCATGCATGTGAGTGCAGGCTGTGCCTCTTAATTTTTGATACTGCTTATACCGACACAAGTTGGTGTTTGCATCCTGGTGAGATTAGATCTCATGAAGAGAGAAGAATGAGTTATTTTACTGAATGTAAGTGTATAGAGAGGAGAAAAATGCCGGACCCACCCATTAAAGTCAGTGGAGATGGAGGAACTACAAAGCAGAAAGTATGGAGCTGTGAAGAGAAGTCGGGAAACTGCCCTAGCCTCCCAGGACAACGAGACAGCTCCTCCAAATTGGGACTGTCCTGAGGGATTCGGGACGGTTGGGAGCTATGCCTTTCCTAAGCTATAGAGACTTTTAAAGTTGTTGTGGTCTGTGTTGCAACTTTCCAACACCATTAATATAAGATCCCACAGGCAAAATAATACGCAATATGAAACAATGTATTAATTGTTGCTCAAAATAAGATATCTATTGTACCCAATGCACTTTGATGCATGTGAGAAACACAAACCATAGAATGCAAGAACACGTAAGTGAACATATTACAAATTCCTGAAATTCAGAACCCTTCCAATGCTTCATGTTACTTTATCAGCAGGCCATTTTTCTATATGCCAGTTCAGATAAGGGTTGAAGGGGTTCGATCTTAACTCCTTCACCACCGGGCGAATCTCCATTTTTCTATTTTCCTTCTTCTTCCAAAAGACATAATGTTTTAACTTATCCGTCAATATAGCCATATGAGGGCTTGGCTCTTGCAGTTGTACTTTTGAATGAAACCATTTATTCTACCATATAGTGTACTGGAGAATGGGGGGAAAAAAATTCCAAGGGCAGTGAAATTGCAAAAAAGGGGGCAAGGTTTTTTTTTTGTTTTTTTTTTTTAAATTTACCATGTTCACTATATGGTAAAACTGACCTGGCAATAAGCATGGTCAGTATGAGTACATAGATACCAATCACGTATAGTTTTCTTTCAAATTAAGTAGTGAAAAAAAACGTATATGAAAACAAAAAATGTTGCTTTTGGCGCCATTTTCCGAGATGTTTTTATTTTTAGGGATCTGGGACTTATTTTTTGAGCACTAACCTGAAGTTTTCACTGAAAACATTTTTGAGTAGATGCAATTTTTGATCGCCTCATATTGTATTTTATTTTATTGTTGCAGAAGCTAAAAAAATGTAATTCTGAAGTTTTGAATTTTAGTTTCGATTTTTTTTTTTTTTTTACCAATTGAATTATTTATTTTATATTTATAGAATATAGATATATAGATATATAGATATAATATAGAATATATGTGCCACCCCGTGCCAGCAGCTGCCGCTGCTCAGATCCGGACTTCCAAAGGGGGGTGGCTCGAGGATCTCCGGACCCGGGGGTCTCACGGGCACGCCGAAATAAAAGGGGAAAGTAGATGTACGGGCTAGGCCGTATTAAGTTTGTGACGCCACCAGGGCCGGATTATAGGCGGGGCAGGTGGGGCTTCAGCCTCGGGGCCCCCACCAAAAGAGCTTCCAAGGGGGCCCCCACCACCAGGGCCATACTTGCCACTAGGCACCTGTCAGCATTTTTTTTTTTCTTCACACCCTCTCCCCCCCCCCGTAAAGACAGTCTAATAAATCAGCTGTGTTTTCGGGGGCGGGGTGTTGTTGCACCGCCATTTATTTGTATCTGCGTCTTTAAGATGCAAAAACAAACTGCGGGCACAGGACGCTGATTGACCCCGGAAGTACCAGCGCTCGCACTTCCGGGGTCAGAGGTGTGCACTGCCAATGAGCTCCCTGCTATGTGCTGCGGCCGTACCCAGCAAGGGGCAGGGGGGCACGGTGTAGTGGGCCGCTGAATCTGCTGTCCCCGCCGCGCTCCTCATGAGTGTGTGCATGCCAGACTAGCTGCAGCAGGAGGCAGCGCGCTGTGCTGTGCTTACTCTGCTGGGTGCTGTGTACTGGGCATGTACACAGTGCAGAGGAGCGCGCCGGTGCCAGCAGCTTCGTCCTTCCTATTCAAATGTATTTGCGTCTTTCAGACGTAAATACATTTGAACAGTGCGCCGGGACTGGGCCCCGCCTCCGACGTGCAGCAACGTGATGAGATCAGCACCTTGTTGACGACATCACAGTGCTGCGGGCGCCACACAGGAGACATCAGGAAGCGAGCGCTCCATGAAGGAGCTGAAGAGACAGGTTTAATTAATGGGGATGAGTGGGGAGGGGATGAGGAGTGGACATATAACGGGGAACATTTGTGAAGGAACACAGCTTTGTGGCAGGCAATGGAGGAGTACTGTATTCCGAGGGAGGGGGGAGGAGTGTGTAGGGATGGGGCAGTGTAATTTGTGTGTGTAGGGGGTGATGAGGGTTGTATTGTGTGTGTGTGGGGATGGGTAATGGGGGGTGCATTATATTGTGTGTGGGGGGAGGGGCAATGGGGGTTGCATTGTATTGTGTGTGGGGGGGAAAGGTAAAGGAGGGTGCATTGTATTGTGTGGGGGGAGGGGTAATGGGGGGTGCATTGTATTGTGTGGGGTAGGGGTAATGGGGGTGCATTGTATTGTGTGGGGGGGTTATGGGGGGTGCATTGTATTGTGTGGGGGGAGGGGTAATGGGGGTGCATTGTGTTGTGTGGGGGGAGGGGTAATGGGGGGTGCATTGCATTGTGTGTGGGGGGAGGGGTAATGGGGGGTGCATTGTATTGTGGGTGGGGGGAGGAGTAATGGGAGGTGCATTGTATTGTGTGTGTGTGGGGGGGGGAGGGGTAATGGGGGGAGCATTGTATTGTGTGTGTGGGGGGAAGGGGTAATGGGGGGTGCATTGTATTGTGTGTATGGGGGAGGGGTAATGGGGGTGCATTCTATTGTGTGTGGGGGGAGGGGTAATGGGGGGTGCATTGTGTGTGTGTGGGGGGAGGGGTAATGGGGGGTTGCATTGTGTGTGTGGGGGGAGGGGTAATGGGGGGGTGCATTGTATTGTGTGTGGGGGAGGGGTAATGGGGGGGTGCATTGTATTGTGTGTGGGGGAAGGGGTAATGGGGGGTGCATTGTATTGTGTATGTGTGTGTGAAGGGAGGGGTAATGGGGGGTGCATTGTATTGTGTGTGTGTGTGGGGGGAGGGGTAATGGGGGTTGCATTGTATTGTGTGTGTGTGTGGGGGGGGAGGGGTAATGGGGGTTGCATTGTATTGTGTGTGTGTGGGGGGTAATGGGGGGTGCAATGTATTGTGTGTGTGTGTGGGGAAGGAGGGGTAATGGGGGGTGCATTGTATTGTGTGTGTGTGTGTGGGGAGGGGTAATGGGGGGTGCATTGTATTGTGTGTGTGTGTGTATGTGTGGGGGGAGGGGTAATGGGGGTGCATTGTATTGTGTGGGGGGAGGGGTAGTGGGGGGTGCATTGTATTGTGTGTGTGTGTGGGGGGAGGGTTAATGGGGGGTGCATTGTATTGTGTGTGTGGGGGGGAGGTAATGGGGGGTGCATTGTATTGTGTGTGTGTGTGTGGGGGGGGTAATGGGAGGTGCATTGTATTGTGTGTGGGGGGGAGGGGTAATGGGGGGTGCATTGTATTGTGTGTATGTGTGTGAAGGAGAGGGGTAATGGGGGGTGCATTGTATTGTGTGTGGGGGGGAGGGGTAGTGGGGGGTGCATTGTATTGTGTGTGTGTGTGGGGGGAGGGGTAATGGGGGGTGCATTGTATTGTGTGGGGGAGGGGTAATGGGAGGTGTATTGTATTGTGTGTGGGGGGGAGGGGTAATGGGGGTGCATTGTATTGTGTGGGGGGGTAATGGGGGGTGCATTGTATTCTGTGTGTGTGTGTGGGGTGAGGGGTAATGGGGGGTGCATTGTATTGTGTGTGTGGGTGGAGGGGTAATGGGGGTGCATTGTATTGTGTGTGTGTGGGGGGGGAAGGGTAATGGGGGGTGCATTATATTGTGTGTGTGTGTGTGGGAAGGGGTAATGGGGGGTGCATTGTATTGTGTGTGGGGGAGGGGTAATGGGGGTGCATTGTATTGTGTGTGTGGGTGGAGGGGTAATGGGGGTGCATTGTATTGTGTGTGTGTGTGTGTGTGGGGGGAAGGGTAATGGGGGGTGCATTTTATTGCGTGTGGGGGGGAGGGGTAATGGGGGGTGCATTGTATTGTGTGTGTGTGTGTGTGTGTGTGGGAAGGGGTAATGGGGGGTGCATTGTATTGTGTGTGTGTGGGTGGGAGGGAGGGGTAATGGGGGTACATTGTATTGTGTGTGTGTGGGGGGAGGGGTAATGGGGGGTACATTGTATTGTGTGTGTGTGGGGGGGGAGGGGTAATGGGGGGTGCATTGTGTGTGTGTGTGTGTGTGTGTGTGTGTGTGGGGGGGGTGTAATGGGGGGTGCATTGTATTGTGTGTGTGTGTGTGTGTGTGTGTGTGTGTGTGTGGGAAGGGGTAATGGGGGGTGCATTGTATTGTGTGTGTGTGGGTGGGAGGGAGGGGTAATGGGGGTACATTGTATTGTGTGTGTGTGGGGGGAGGGGTAATGGGGGGTACATTGTATTGTGTGTGTGGGGGGAGGGGTAATGGGGGGTGCATTGTGTGTGTGTGTGTGTGTGTGGGGGGGGGGTGTAATGGTGGGTGCATTGTATTGTGTGTGTGTGTGTGTGTGTGGGAAGGGGTAATGGGGGGTGCATTGTATTGTGTGTGTGTGGGGGGGGTAATGGGGGGTGCATTGTATTGTGTGTGTGTGGGGAGGGGTAATGGGGGGTGCATTGTATTGTGTGTGGGGGGGAGGGGTAATGGGGGGTGCATTGTATTGTGTGTGTGTATGTGTGGGGGAGGGGTAATGGGGGGTACATTGTATTGTGTGTGGGGGGGAGGGGTAATGGGGGGTGCATTGTGTGTGTGGGGGGAGGGGTAATGGGGGGTGCATTGTGTGTGTGTGTGTGTGTGTAGGGGGAGGGGTAATGGGGGTGCCTTGTGTGTGTGTGTGTGTGTGTGTGTGTAGGGGGTGATGGGTGGGTGCATTGTGTGTGTGTGTGTGTGTGTAGGGGGAGATGGGGGGTGCATTGTATTTGTGTGTGTGTCAGAGCTCTGTGTGTGTGTGTCAGAGCTTTGTGTGTAAGAAGCAGTACTGTGTGTTTGTGTGTGTGTGTGTGTGTGTGTGTGTGTGTAAATGAATTAGAGCAGTCTGTGCAACCCCCCCAGGACTATATGGGTCCCCCAGAGCGCTATGTTACCCATCCCAGTAATGAGTACACCACCAGAGCTGTTTGCCACTCCAGTAACGTCTATGCCCCCTGCCCCTCCTGTAATGTATATATTGTAGCCCCCAGCCCCTCCTGTGATGTATATACATGCAGTGCTGTCAGTGTGCAGTCATGTCTGTTAGTGGCAGCCATCGTGAAACACAGCCACATGGCCTGAAGGAGCTGGACGGAAACAAGCGGGAGAGGTGAGTGAGGCTGCTGGTGACTTCCCCATATTAATACCTGTAAGGGCTCATGCGCACGTAACTGCTGAATATTCTGCAGCGATTTGACAGCACATGTGCGCGTCAAATCGCTGCAGAAACACTGCACAATGGATGCAGTTTTTCTGTACAAAAAAAGCCCATTTCATGCGCTCTGGCTGCTGCCTCCACCATAGACAGAGGGGAGCTGCATCCATAGCGCACGGAATAATTGACATGCTCATTTTATGAACGCACAGATTTGGGTCAACATTTTAGCACCCAAATCGCTGCGTTCATAAAAGCAACGTGCGCACGTATCATGTACAATCTACATAGATTGTGCAGGGGACGCAGGACGCATGCATTTACACTGTAGTGCTATACGCAGCGTAAATGCATGTAATTACGCAACATGCGCACGAGCCCTAATGCGTCTGTGTCTGCATATATGTCACTGTATATGACCGTGCATATATTTGTCTGTTTATATGTATTTTTCTGAATTTGTCTTCAAATATGTATATGCACGTGTGTGTGCGTGTCTGTGTGTGGATGGGGACCACTGAGACTCGTTCACCCAGACGCCACAAAAACCTGGAGCCGGCCCTGGCTGCCTTAACATTGAGATCAATAAAAAATACGTGAGTAAGGCGGGCTTTACATGCTACAATATATCTAACGATGTGTCGGCGGGGTCACGTCGTAAGTGACGCACATCCGGCATCGTTAGTGATATTCTAGTGTGTGACAGCTACGCGTGACCCTGATTGTGCGTTAAAACGTTGATCGCATACACGTCATTCAATTTCTAAAAATAGAACGTCCGGTTGTTTAATGTTCCTGAGGCAGCACACATCACTCCGTGTGACACCCCGGGAACGATGAACACAGCTTACCTGCGTCCCACCGGCAATGCGGAAGGAAGGAGGTGGGCGGGATGTTTACGTCCCACTCATCTCCGCCCCTCCGCTTCTATTGGCTGGCCGCTGTGTGACGTCGCTGTGATGCCGAACGTCCCTCCCACTTCAGGAAGTGGATGTTCGCCGCCCACAGAGAGGTCGTTTGGAAGGTAAGTACGTGTGACGGGGGTTACAACATTGTGCGACACAGGCAACAAATTGCCCGTTCCACACATACGATGGGAGCGTGTCACATCGCATACGAGATCGCATATGTAATTGAAACGTGTAAAGCAGCCTTAACTCTACTTTCTGTGTATAAGTGACGGCTGTGAGTTACCCTGGACTGTATCTGTATTGTACTGTAAATCTGAATGTGGCAGAACAGGATAAGATAACTGTTCATTGGATTTATATCTAAATGCTACAGTTCGCGCTCTACTGTTATGGCTAAAAATGTTAACGTTATGGGGCCTCCACCAGATTTTCTGCCCAGGGGCCCCCACCAACCTTAATCTGGCCCTGGACGCCACCCACCGTGTGTGGTGAGGTGGGACACCACCGCTGCTGTTATGGGGCACCCTGGGGAGATGTGGTGGCAGCTGGATGTTAACCCCTCCCTGGGTAGGGATGGTTGCCCCGGGGCCCAGTGTCTCCGTGCAGGGTATAGCGACGGCAAGGGGATGTTTGTTTACTCACAGTCAATAAATCACACGAGTCTCTGGTAAACCAAGGTGCTGGTGGCCGGCGCCGTGGCTGGTTGCATTCGGATCCCCCACCCGGGCTGGTGGTCTCTGCACTGACTTTGTGTAAGGTGGACTTCCTAGTCTGGAACTCAGGAGTCTGCTCCCGGCTGGATGTGGCCTAAGGAGCCGTGCCCGCAGACGCTGGCCCGTGGGATCTATGGGCCCTGGCGGTGACCTCTTATCCCTATCGGTGGGCTGTTGTCTTCTATGAGGGACTTTGAGTGGGACAGGACCTCTAGTCCTGGCCTCATTCAGTTAATTAACCAGGCCGCTTGTTTCCGGTCCTGGCTTCAGGGTCCGAGTACCCCCCTTTGTGCTCCGGTTTCCGGGTCGGTTCCCCGTGTCAGTACCGGCGGGCTACAACCCTGTCCCGGTCCACCTCGGTTCTGCCGAGCCGTCTTCCCGTCTCCTGCTGACGGAGACCACCGTCTGCCACGTAGCCAAGGGCACCAGGGCTCCGACCCTGGCACCGTTCAACTTGGACTTCCTCTGCTGGAGCTACAACTAGCTCCAGCCCACACTCCTCTCAACTTGAACAACAAACTTAACTGCTTGTTTTTCCACCCCCAGGCTGTCTAAACCCCTGGGTGGGCGTGCCCAACCACCTGGTCCCGCCCACTGGTGTGTCTGTCTTTCCCTAAGGGAGGGTGACTAGGGTTTCGGGTCGGCTGTGTGTTTCCTAAGTGAGGGAAGGGTATTATGCAGGGGCCTATCTGTGACTACCTGGTTTTGCCAGGGCGTCACATATAGATATTTATATTTTTATACTGTAGATCGGACATTTCTTAACACAGCAATGCCAAATATTTGTATTGTTTCTTTTTTTAATTGTTTTATTTTCAATTGGTCAAACGGGGGGGGGGGTGATTTGAACTTTTGTGTTTTTTAATTTTTCTTATCTTTAAAACATAGATAGATATTCTCCTACATTACTTGTCGTGTCTCATAAAGAAACTATGCAATGGTCTATGGGTTTTATTAAGATTGTCATTATAAATTATACTCACTGGTTGAAGCTATGTCTTTTGCAGATTTTTAGCCATCAGCTGTTTAAGTTCCATAACAAGTTGGCTTGCCTTTATAATATGTACACCAAAATTTTACATCTGTAAAAACGGGTCCACCAAAATGATGGAATTGATAGCTCCAGTGGCGTAACTAGAGTTGGATGGGCCCCGGTGCAAAGTTTAGACCTGGGCCCCCCCTCCACATACACAGACACTTGGGGTAAGGCATACCTCCCAACTTTTAAAGAAGGAAAAGAAGGACAAAGTTTGCGGCGCGCGTAGCGCGCCGCGGCAAATTTTTAGGATCCCCCCTAACCACACCCATTTCACAGTCACGCCCATATCCACTCCCCATCCACACCCATTCAGCATGGACACGCAGGCAGCCGGCGGGCCTCCAGCATGGACACGCAGGCAGCCGGCGGGCCTCCAGCATGGACACGCAGGCAGCCGGCGGGCCTCCAGCATGGACACGCAGGGAGCCACAGTGAGGCGGCCGGTCGCCCACACAGTGAGGTGGCCGGTCGCCTTCACAGACAGGCGGCAGGGGGGCGCCCGCACAGACAGGCGGCAGGGGGGCGCCCGCACAGACAGGCGGCAGGGGGGCGCCCGCACAGACAGGCGGCCGGGGGGCGCCCACACAGACAGGCAGCCGGGGGGCGCCCGCACAGACAGGCGGCCGGGGGGCGCCCGCACAGAAAGGCGGCCGGCCGACCGCACAGACAGGCGGCCGGCCGACCGCACAGAGAGGCTCCGGCCGGGGGTGAGGGGGGGGGAGGGAGGGAAATCAGCGCTGGGGAGATTTTACTGTACCAGCAGCAGCACAGGCAGCGCTCCTCTCTGTTATGCCACGTCTACTGGGATGGTAGGAGGGAAAAGCAGGGAGGCGGAGAGAGAGTGGGTGGGCGGAGCCCGGGAGCCGGCCGTCCCGATCGTGGCAACGGGACAAACAACGTAAAGCGTGAAAGTCCCGCTGTATCCGGGACGGTTGGGAGGTATGGGGTAAGGGATAATGACACTGACACTCGGGGTACAGGATAATGACGCTGACACTTGGCTCTCACCCACAGCACCCTGAAATCCCTCTATCAGCACCCAGCTTTCCTATGTTCTGATATTTATCTTGTCCTCAGCACCCAGCTTTCCCATATCAGAGCATGAGAAAGCTGGGTGCTGAGAGATGTATATCAGAACATGGGAAAGCTGGGTGCTGAGAGATGTATAGCAGAACATGGGAAAGCTGGGTGCTGAGAGATGTATAGCAGAGCATGGGAAAGCTGGGTACTGAGAGATGTACAGCAGAGCATGGGAAAGCTGGGTGCTGAGAGATGTATAGCAGAGCATGGGAAAGCTGGGTGCTGAGAGATGTATAGCAGAACATGGGAAAGCTGGGTGCTGAGAGATGTATATCAGAACATGGGAAAGCTGGGTGCTGAGAGATGTATAGCAGAGCATGGGAAAGTTGGCTGCTGAGGGAAAGAGCCTTTTTCCCTCAGCACAAAACATTTCCATCCCATACTTGTATCTTTGTCCCCCCTGTATAAAGTTCTCAAAATACTATAACAGCCCCCACATAGCCTTCCAAATAATTGTATAAAGGGTCTCACATAACTCTTCATATATTAGAATGCAGATACATAGCCCTCCATATATTATAATGCACCCCCATAATCCTCCATGTATAAAGTAGCCCTTCAATTATAATGCATTTCCCATAGTTCTCCATGTATTAAAATTCACCCCATAGTACTTCATATATTATACTGCACCACATAGTCCTCCATGTTTTATAATGCACTTCCATAGTCCATGTATAAGGTAGCCTCCATAGTCCTCCATATATTATAATGCAGCCCCCATAGTCCTATATGTATTATAATCCAGCCCCATCAATTTTCATATTGTATTATGCAGCCCCATACTCCTCCATGTATAATGTACCCCTAGTCCATGTATAAGGTGTCCTTCATGTTTTTTATGCAGTCCCATAGACCTCCATGTGTCATGCAGCCAGCCACCCCAGGGCCTCCATGTGTCATGCAGCCAGGCCCCTCCAGGGCCTCCATGTGTCATGCAGCCAGGCCCTCAGGCCTCCATGTCATGCAGCCAGGACCCTCCAGGCATCCATGTGTAATGCAGCCAGGCCCCTCCAGGCCTCCATGTGTCATGCAGCCAGGCCCCTCCAGGCCTCCATGTGTCATGCAGCCAGGCCCCTCCAGGCCTCCATGTGTCATGCAGCCAGGCCCCTCCAGGCCTCCATGTGTCATGCAGCCAGGCCCCTCCAGGCCTCCATGTGTCATGCAGCCAGGCCCCTCCAGGCCTCCATGTGTCATGCAGCCAGGCCCCTCCAGGCCTCCATGTGTCATGCAGCCAGGCCCCTCCAGGCCTCCATGTGTCATGCAGCCAGCCACCCCAGGGCCTCCATGTGTCATGCAGCCAGGCCCCTCCAGGGCCTCCATGTGTCATGCAGCCAGGCCCTCAGGCCTCCATGTCATGCAGCCAGGACCCTCCAGGCATCCATGTGTAATGCAGCCAGGCCCCTCCAGGCCTCCATGCGTCATGCAGCCAGGCCCCTCCAGGCCTCCATGTGTCATGCAGCCAGGCCCCTCCAGGCCTCCATGTGTCATGCAGCCAGGCCCCTCCAGGCCTCCATGTGTCATGCAGCCAGGCCCCTCCAGGCCTCCATGTGTCATGCAGCCAGCCACCCCAGCGCCTCCATGTGTCATGCAGCCAGCCACCCCAGGCCCTCCATGTGTCATGCAGCCAGGCCCCCAGGCCTCCATGTCAAGCAGCCAGGACCCTCCAGGCCTCCATGTCATGCAGCCAGGCCCCTCCAGGCCTCCATGTGTCATGGAGCCAGCAAAATAAAAAAACAAGTACCTCTCTTCTCCTTTTGACCCCTGCAACCACGGTAGTTATGACCCTGCCCCCATATGTCACACACACTGCTCCCCCATACAGCCTGCACCCCCCATAGCACACACACTACACCCCCATATGTCACACACCCTGCTCACATATCTCACCCTGCCTGTACCCCAACTTACCCCTCTCAAACACTCTGCACCCCTTCACATCCTTCTGTCAGTCTGCAGCCCTCATATGCCACTCATCCTGCACTCCCCTCCCCCTCGTGCCCCCTCTTTTCTCATTACCAGTCATCATGTGTCCATGTCTCCTTCAGGAATCCGTATCTTCTGATGCTTTCTGCCCGGCCTCCTGTGTCTCCTCCCACACACTCACATGGGCGTGACATCATCGCAGGTCCTGGAAGGATGGATTTCGTCTGCTGTGCAGGAGCGCTTCTGCTCTGCCGCAGCTTAGAAACGCCTGGTGGGTCTCTCCAGGTCAGGGGGCCACTCTGCCCCCTGCTGACACCGGGCCCCCTGACTCACAGGCCGGCCCCCTGGCGGTCGCGTAGTCGGCCACTACACAGCGCATCTCCTCTGTTACAGAGAGGAGCCGGCTGTGCAGAGCGGCTGCCGGGCCCCTAAAACCCTGCGGGCCCGGTCGCAGTGGCGACCGCTGCGACCGCGGTCGTTACGCCCCTGGATAGCTCTATGCATTGTTTCTTCAGCTTAAAAGTTAAATTGAAGGAATGTGATCTAAAAAAAATACAAAATTCTAGTTAATACACTCTAATGGTTAATCAGCTCCTATAGTTAAAGTATTCTAATGCATAAAAAATTAAGCAATTTTGTAATTAATAAAAAAAAAGGTGTGATCACTTGTTGTTTTCAGAAATAATGTAATCTATATTGATCAACATTTGAAGGTTTTTTTGTAAGGGGTACACCACGCCCTAAGGCTATGTGCGCACGTTGCGTACTAGCCTGCAGAAATTTCTGCAGCGATCTGAAGAGCACATGTGCGCTTTAGATCGCTGCAGAAATGTCCGTAGTGAGCGCCGATTCCATGCGCTCTGCCTGCAGCTCCTGCCATAGACAGAGCAGGAGCTGCCGGCAAAGCGCAGGAAAGAAGTGACATGTCACTTCTTTTTGCGCAGCGCTTCGGCAGTAGCCGAAGCGCTGCGCTCTGAGACGCCACGTGCGCACGGCCCTTGCACAATCTCCATAGACTGTGCAGGGGACGCAGGACGCATGCAGTTACGCTGCGCTGCAAAGCGCAGCGTAACTGCATGAATTTACGCAACGTGCGCGCATAGCCTTAAACAGTGTTTTGCAAAAGATCCAAAGTTTATCAAATAAAACCATTATTTTGCCTGAAACCTGATGATCATAATTAGAGAACAGTAATGACAGTAGCACAGAGAAAGATTATAACTAAGTTTTCTGAAGGTAACAACAGTCATCAGTCAGTAGAAAGTGTACAGGCCTTTGCTTTGAATGACTTCAGCACATCTGCGGCCACAGGACATCACTAGTCTCTCACACTGCTCTGGTGTGATCTTGGTCCACTCTTCTTCCAGTCTCTTCCTCAGTTCTTTGACTGTTGTGGGTTTCTTGGCCACAACTTTGTCACCTAGGTTTTTCCAGAGGTTTTCTATTGGGTTTAGATCAGGACTCTGGCCTGGCCATTTCATTGCTTCAGTGTTTTCTGTTTCAAGGAACTGCTTTCCCCGTTTTGCTGTGTGACAGGGGGCATTGTCCTGCATGAAAATTACTGGCTGATTGAGTGATGAACGCAAGAAAGGAACCACGTGTTGTTGAAGAAGGTTCTGATACACTCTTAAATTCACTCTGCCATGTAGCTGTATGAGAGATCCAACTCCTGCTGCAGAAAACATTCCCCAAACCATGACACTTCCTCCACCACCTTTCACTGACTTCTTAACACACTTTGGGTTCGGTCTTTCCCCAGTTTGTTGACGAACATAATGTTTCCCATCAAACTCAATTAAATTAAACTTGCTTTCATCACTAAAATAAATTGTGGAACACTTTTCCTTTGTCCACACAACATGCCCCTCACCGTAGCTGAATCTAGCTTTTTGATTCTTTCTGCTAATGAGAGGTTTGGCTTTCAGTCCAAATGCTGTTAAACGTCGTGACACTGTATGACGAGACAGATTCTTACCCCGTTAAGTGCTGAACTGGCGAGCAATGCCAGCTGCAGTGATGAAACGATTACCCGTGGAGATTCTTCGCATTATCCTGTCCTCTCTTGCAATATTCTCAAAATCACACACTTGGAACGACCAACTTCTCTTGCTATGGCTGATAGGTTCACCCTTTGGCCTTCATCTGGACAACTTGCTGCTGGAGGGTTTCAGTCACTTTGGAACAGTAGACCATTTTTGCAAAGTCAGTAGAAACTGTAAAGTCAGGCTGCTAGTTAAATAGGGTTTGCCAGATAATTAAGAAAATTAGCAGCACATGCCAGATTAACACCAATAACTTGCAAGTATTTGAAAGTGTTCTCTAATTTTGATCCGTGTTCTTTTTCATTTATCTCATTTACATTTTCATGATGTGGTTTAGAATAAATTACATTTATGAAATAAGCTTAAAATACTGCTAATTTACTCATGTTAGGATATAATCACTTAAGACTACACAATGACCATAACATTTAGGAAATTGTGTGTTGTTCTCTAATTTTGATCTCTAGTGTACATCTTCTATATAGATTTATATGTCTTCATAACAGACTACATTCAAACTGTCTGATTCGCAGGTATATTCCCTTCCCGTCTGTCTGTTGATTCTTAATAACATTTTGTAGCTTAGCGGGATTCAGGAGACAGATGGAAGAGAATATAACTGCAGGGTCAGACTACGAATGGTTTATTTGGAGTCTGTTGCTATGGAGATACATCAGTGTGCATAGGAGCTGTAGGCTCAAAATACACTAGGAAATGTTTAATCAAGGTTACTAGTAAAATTGCTTCATTTTTCATTTTAGGTGCATAAGAAAGTGGACATTGCTAGATTTACCTTAAGCCATATTAAAGTATGTCATATTAATTGTCTCATTAATTTTAGATTTTTGGGGTTTTGTTTTAACACTATCTCTAAAATAGTTTAATTTAGAAAAAATTGTGACAGCATGTGGGAGACGTACTGATCTGCATATATGTATTTATATAGCGTTAATAAATTGCCAATTTAAAAAATATGCACAGATTGATGTGCGCCCGAAGCATGCGGTTCTGTTATCATTTGTAGGACTGTGATTAGAAGATAAGAACAAGATAAACGTCTTTGGGGCTGCTAATACGGATGAAAGTGAGAAGTAAGCACAGAGCAACAAGGGCTTTAAGAAAAAAAAAAAGTAAGGGTGTATGCCCACGATCAGGACTCGCTGCGTTCAGAGTGCAGGGCCAAGTGTCTCCTCCGCAGGAGACCGCAGCTGCTAGTACCCACAATCAGGGTTCGGTGCGCTGTGGTCTCCTCTCTGTGTTCTCCCTACGGAGGACGCATGCGATTCTGCAGCAAACAATTGACATGCTGTGGTCTGGAAAGCTGCACTACAGCTGCGGAAAAAAAAAGCATAGTGAGCACTGGATTTCTAGAAATCCCGTCCATTATGCTTGTACTGTACACCGCAGCGGTTTGGACGCAGCTGAAGCATGCTGCGTCCAAAACACTGCAAATCCTGATCATGGGCACGCACCCTTAGGCTATGTGCCCACGGGAGTTTGTACCTGCAGATATATCCGCAGGTACATCCCGCAGCTGCTCGATGGAATCCGCAGCTATTTTTAGTAGCTGCAGTAGTACAGCGAAATAGCTGCGGTAAACCTGCGGGCATTCGTGCAGCTTACCTGTGAAAGTCCTGGTCTCTATCTCCATAGTGGAGGGCCAGGAATTCCGCAGAAATAATTGACATGCAATTATGTGCAGCTGCGGGACATTCGCAGCATGTTCCGCAGCTGCACGTATCCGCAGCATGGACACAGAACTCCCATTGTCCCATAGGATAACATGGGGAGTGTCTGTACATGCTGAAACCTGCGGATTTATCTGGAAAATCCAGAAAATCCGCGGATTTTCCGCAGATAAATCTGAAGGTTTAATCTCCCTTGGGCACATAGCCTTAGAAGCTTACCATGCTGTGTATAGCAGTTTCAGTCCATGATGTAGCAAATAGGTAGCAGATCCCCTGGTAAGGCGTCCACCAGAAAATTAGAAACAAGAAGGAATGGCATCTTCCAAAGAACAATGAATAAAATAAAAAAAACCTTTATTCCAAGCATATTAAAAACGCTGAAAAAAGTGAAGCATGATAACACCTGACACAATTATGGAGCACAAAAAGATGCCCTTAGTCAACCAGGGCTTTCTTGACAAGTTGTGCTTGCCCCAGTACTATCATGTTTATGTATCATTGCCCAATATTTATCCTTTTAAAGCCCCACTCCAGCATTTTTTTTTCCAGTGCTGGAGTGTTGCTTTAACACTAGAATTACTGAGGTAGTCATTTTGACTACTTTGCACTATGTATTTCTATATAGGTGTCACGAGTCCAGTAGTTCTAGTGTTAAATCACCCGTACCCCCTGTCTTATACTCGCCCTCTGGCATACTAAGTGTCGCTCCGGTCCCGCGGCACTATCTTGTGACCGTAACATCTTACTAACCAGAAGTCAGAAGTTATGTCACAAGCTCTCAATTCAAGTTTATCAGAGCTAGAAAGTGGCCAGAAGAGGCTCTCATAGACTTGTATGGAAGAATAACCTTATGTGCGCTCCATGAAACACTGAAGGTCAGAAATTGAAGACACCGATAGCAGATGAAGACATCTAAGGTTATGTCCGCACGTTGCGTCGGAGTACCTGCAGTTTATTCTGCACGTTTTCCTTCCCTTGGTTTTTGACCAAATGGCTTTTGATCATTTTTTAGCGCTAAAACCGCATGCGTTTTTACCGCGTTTTTAGTGCGTTTTTAGCGCTTTTTACCTGCGTTTTCACCTGCGTTTCTGCAGATGCGTTTTTGAGATCAAGACACTGAGAAATAAAGTGGTGAAAGAAGAAGGCGGAGCGCACCACAAATACTGGAAAAGAGTTACTGAGTAGGGTGCACACTGGAGCGGACAAAGATAAATGACGACAAGGAGAAAAAAGTTCCGCACAATATGACAGTGGCACACCAGTGATGTATTATATAGAAAAACCTTTATTGTTGCACAAAACATCTAAAAATTGTTAAAAACATATATAAGAACAAGAACACCCATTGAGCGGGACCAGTACCCCAATGATATAATAATCAGTTCCAATACAAGGTACAATACAACATCAACAGAGGAGGAAGGGGCTGGTGTAGAACCAGGTCCATAAATGGTGCAGTGTCAGATATAAAGCATCAAGTGGTGCGACACTAAGTATGACCGAGCCACACAAGTACCTGAAAAACAATCAAGACGCTGATATCAACATGTATTGGCATATATAATCCAGAAAGATATATCCCTGCGAAAATATATACACAGGGAAGGAGCTGTAGCTTCTAAACCATTATCCCACAGCTAACAATGAGAGGTATAGTGCGAACATTGGAATAGTAAACCCCACGCCAGTAATGCAATAGTCCAAAGGGATATACACTGTAAAGGTGCCAGGGGCGCATTAACCAGAATATGCTAGTAAGTATACCCCAAAAGAAATAATTTGCACCAATACCATGTTATGTGGCGGGGGAACAGTGATGACATCCAATATTCACACGTGGAGATCAACCGTAATAAATAAATATTACATGAATGTATAATAGCCTCCACATATCAATCAACATGCCCTAGAGTAATGCCCCAACATGGTGTTCATGGTGAGAAAAACACAGAGGTATTGTACAATGCTTAGATATAAATTAGTATGCATGTAACTATGATCACCAATAAGGAATAGGGGTAACGCAAGTTGACCCTATGGGTAACTATAATACAGGTAAAATCATGTGTAGATAGTCGCTGCTACAGCCTTAAGGTATACATAGCCAATTATGGAGCAACCAGTATATACAGCATCTAATACTCACATGTGGGAAAATATCCACATGGTGGGTACAAGGCAAGGAGTGAGGACTGTATCAATGGCCTGGATATCAAGGTTATGATCCAAAATACGAGATGTAAAGGGAGTGAATAGTCACCAGTCACCTAGCTCCAGTTTAGTCAGTCAGGTCAGATGGAATCTGGGGGTGGTCAGAGATAATGCTCAATGGGGGTTAGCCGACGCGTGTCGCCGCAACAGCGGCTTCATCAGGGCGGGTAACCAAAGTGCAACAATGCAGGGGTATATATACATGTGTTAATTAAAGCGGTAAACGCATACACACACCTGTAAGTATGGATTGGGATTCACGTGAGGCTGCTTGGCAACAACAATCTGATAATGTTTTTTCCTCCGGACCCCGTACCAGGGTCTCGGACGAATTCTCTCTGCTTGCTTCGGATCTTACCTCAGCCCATAAAACAGGTATACGCCTCTGGTGGAACATACGCAGCCTTGAGGAGTACCTCAGGGCTGGTATTGTTCCACGGGGCCTTCGGGTCAACATCTTTCCAGCATGGGAACCCTCAGCGGCCTTCCAGGATACCTGGGAGCAGGGTCTGCTTCGATGCTCGAGCATACTGATAAATATGTTACTCGAGCACGATAGGACGTTGTTAGCTACAACCAAGACTAACATTAAAGATTTAGAGGCCAAATTGACTAGACTTGAGGATCGTTCACAAGTTGGACCCTTCCAGGCCAAACTGAAAGAACAGATGGATAGATATGAGAAGGAGATCATAGATAGAAAGAGTGGGAAATTTCAAAGGGACAAGTCCGACTTTGAAAATAATATAGCATTCAGATGGAGACATAGGGGTAACAGCAGAGGTCACAATATCAATAGGCCCCATGGGAACACCAGCAACACCTTCCCCCCACCGCAAGACAATAGTTCCAGCGATTTTTTATCCACAAGCAGCGACCCCGACGTAGGACTAGAAGGGGTGGGCGCAAGAGGAAAGACCAGAAGAAAGCAGGGATACAGCCATCGCCAAATGCCGTTCAGGAAAACGAAGTACCGATTTTAGATCTGGCTATGGAAGGTACCAGCACGAACATTGAGGCCCAGGTAGGCAATTCCTTACAGATAATTAATCTCTCTACCTATGTCCTCTCTCCACAAGAGATTTCTGTGCTGGAACGGGGACTTACGTTCTCGCCTACGCATGCCGTTGATACTTTCTCCTTGACTAAAGACCTCTACCTTTTTTGCCGGAACCTCGTTTTCCAGGTTATTTACAAGAGACCACAAATCACGGATAACATGACACCAGATGAACGACGGACCTTCAAGGATTTGCTGGATTTGTTGGAAGAAAATACGGATGGACCAGGTAGGAGACAATTTCCCTTGAGGAACAAATCTGTGGCCATTCCATCTTTTTCGTTGGTGCCAGCCATTAAAATATTTTTTGAATTGGCTAAAGCGGATATTGCCAAAATTACATCTGGGAGGCCTAGGGCACCAAACCTGTCCTTACAGGAAAGGCAAGCTATCTCTAAATTGAAGGGGAATAATAATTTCATCATCAAAGAGGCAGATAAGGGTGGGAACGTGGTGATCTGGCCTACCGACATGTACTTGGAGGAGGCTCATAGACAGTTGAACAACACGGACTTTTATATCAAGTTACCATCTGATCCTACACAAGTGTTCAAGTCCAAGTTTCAACTGCTATTACATTCGGCACAACGTCTGGGTATCATCTCCGACAAAGAGCTCAAGTACATGTGGGTCCCCGATCCCATTGTTCCCACCTTCTACCTACTACCTAAGGTCCACAAATCCGTTTCCATACCCCCTGGCAGACCCATCGTAGCCAGTATAGGGAGCCTCTGCGAAAAAGCCAGTACCTACGTGGATTTTTTTCTTCAACCACTCGTGAACCGGCTCCCCTCTTTTGTCCAGGATACTGTTAACTTCATCAAGATCTGTAGGGATATCACCATTCCTCCTGGCGCCTTGTTGGTAACATGTGACGTTGAGTCACTATATACCAATATCCGGCATCCAGATGGCATGCATGCGGTTACCTATTTTTTGGATTTACAACATCACTCAGACCGCATGCATGACTCCTTCCTGGTGGACCTCCTGGACTTCGTCCTACGCCACAATTTTTTCCTATTTGATAGGACTTACTATAGGCAGATCTCAGGAGTGGCTATGGGCGTACGGTGTGCCCCATCTTTCGCCAACCTCTTTTTGGGTTGGTGGGAGTCTACTATCGTTTTCCAGTCACAGGGGTTCAAGGAAGGTGTTTCACACTGGCATCGTTACATCGACGACATCTTCTTTGTCTGGGAGGGCACGGAGGAGGACTGCCGTTCATTCATTTCTGGTCTTAACAATAACATTCTTAATATTTTCCTTTCTCACCACATTTCACCTACAGCGGTCTCTTTCCTGGACTTGGAAATCCGCATTCAAGATGGCGGCCTGTCGACTAGCCTATACAGGAAGGCTACAGCTACTAACTCCCTCCTGCATTTCTCGAGTTTCCACCCTCAACACATCCGAACAGGTATACCCACTGGGCAATTCCTGCGGGTACGACGAAACTGCAGTGGGGATGATGACTTTGGCCAACAAGCCTCTAACCTCACTTCTAGGTTTTTAAATCGTGGATATCCCAGAAGAATCATATCCAGGGCGTATCAGAGAGCTAGAGGTGAAACACAGGCATCACTTATTCGACCAAAATCAAGATGTGACGATAACTATGTCAGATTCATCACTACTTTCAACAATGAATGGCAGCAGGTAAGAAGCATTCTGTCTAAACACTGGCCCATTTTGACCACGGATGTACAAACTTCTGCAGTGGTGTCTTCCCAACCTTTACTCACCGCACGACGGGCTCCCAATCTGAGAGATCTGCTGACCCGCAGCCATTTTGTCAGACCCACAACCAGGCTACAGCGGGGTGTCAATATGAAGGGCTCCTTTCCGTGTGGTGAATGCAACATCTGCGGCTACATGCAAGTTACTCACAATACCTTTCTTAATCCTCAGGATTCTACGTACCACCCTATTAAGTCTTACATTAATTGTAAGACCAAGAATGTGATATACTGTATGATTTGCCCATGCGATAAAGTTTACGTTGGCCAAACGACTCAGGAGCTGAGAAAAAGGATACAAAAACACTTCTCAACAATCAACTTAGCAGCATCCGACACCTTGAAAGGTAAATCGATCACATCCGTGGCAACTCATTATTTATCCTCACACCGGGGGAGTCCACGTGGCACCCGGGTTTTTGGGCTACAGAAATGCCACACCAATGCCAGGGGGGGTGCTTGTACGAGATGGCTCCTCCAGAATGAATCCAGATGGATATTTCAATTACATTCTGTAACTCCATTAGGACTTAACGAGGAACTCCTCTTCACTGGGTTCCTAGGTTGACATGTCGCTTTGAGCCTTTCCCTCTGCCCCTATTTTTTCGGTTGGATTGAACCTTAATATTCATGTGTTATTGATTTTCCCATCCTTCTTATTGCAGATGGATCTTGGTTCCCGGTGCCTCCGTTTCATCTAGATTTATCCAATATTGGGCCCCGACTATTGGCTGCGACAGGAAAATATCAGTATACTCAGCCATGCTTCCCTCTGCTTTCTCACCACTAATATGATGTCTCGTCCCTTGGATTTATAATGGACTTTTTGTCTTTGGCCTATATTCTGAAGCATTCTTTTGGCCTCTAGCGCGTCCATCTGGAGACATATATATTCCAACGTTTTCTCCTCCTATAAATGCTATCTATAACCGCCACTAGCCGTCTTTGGTAACTGTCGCGTGGGGATTGACTGTGATTGTTTGCTATTTCCATTTTCTAACATATATGATATTGGTGCAATGTCAGATATATGCAATAGTACCTCTTTTTCCATTATTTGGGTACCTCTACTCCAACCGGACACACACGCTTGGTTTCTTTCATCTTGATACAATAGATGTGATAATTACGGTTCTTCACTAAAATTGTTTGTGACATGTATACATGTCCCCATAGATACATATACACACACGTAGTGAGAGAATTTTCTCTGATACGATGTATGAGTATATCTATCCTTATCAGGAATTATGATCTTCCTTATTATGAATATATGCGGGGGCTCCATGACTCCGGCTTTGGAGAAAAGAGAGAGAAAAAGCTATATGATAAGTAATGACTATGGCAAGCATAAAAAGAATAGTTATGTCAATAACAACAACCATACTTTAATAATAATAATAAAAAATCTCCATGCGATCACTTAACAAAGGTTTTATTTGACTAGGCAGTGATTGGTTTTGTAACCAGCTTATATAGCATCATTATGAATGCACTTTTATGTGCACTTTTTCTTGCGATCTATTCCATAGCACGGCAAGTACACTCTATGTTTGGGGTCAATACATTGCTGTATGCTGACCAATTGGATGTGCATTTCTGGTGATATGCCCTCCTTCATCTATGTCTATATACTTCGTTCCCGAGCCTAAACATATATGCCTGGTCTCATGATGAGCAGCTTAGCTGCCCTCAAACCATCTGTAGAAAATCCCCCACGGTACGCGTATGTGGCGACGATAGGGTGTCACTAAGTATATATCTTAAGCTATTTCGCTTTCTGTCACTACTTGGCCCGTTGCCCTTGCCGTCCGCTCCGCTTTGCGCATGCGCAGTATAATACCATATTGAATTCCTGAATACTGTTATTTGATCGTACTGCGCATGCGCAAGATGGCGCTGTACTGCATAGACCATGCCGGCCGCTTCACTCCACAGGTGTGTGTATGCGTTTACCGCTTTAATTAACACATGTATATATACCCCTGCATTGTTGCACTTTGGTTACCCGCCCTGATGAAGCCGCTGTTGCGGCGACACGCGTCGGCTAACCCCCATTGAGCATTATCTCTGACCACCCCCAGATTCCATCTGACCTGACTGACTAAACTGGAGCTAGGTGACTGGTGACTATTCACTCCCTTTACATCTCGTATTTTGGATCATAACCTTGATATCCAGGCCATTGATACAGTCCTCACTCCTTGCCTTGTACCCACCATGTGGATATTTTCCCACATGTGAGTATTAGATGCTGTATATACTGGTTGCTCCATAATTGGCTATGTATACCTTAAGGCTGTAGCAGCGACTATCTACACATGATTTTACCTGTATTATAGTTACCCATAGGGTCAACTTGCGTTACCCCTATTCCTTATTGGTGATCATAGTTACATGCATACTAATTTATATCTAAGCATTGTACAATACCTCTGTGTTTTTCTCACCATGAACACCATGTTGGGGCATTACTCTAGGGCATGTTGATTGATATGTGGAGGCTATTATACATTCATGTAATATTTATTTATTACGGTTGATCTCCACGTGTGAATATTGGATGTCATCACTGTTCCCCCGCCACATAACATGGTATTGGTGCAAATTATTTCTTTTGGGGTATACTTACTAGCATATTCTGGTTAATGCGCCCCTGGCACCTTTACAGTGTATATCCCTTTGGACTATTGCATTACTGGCGTGGGGTTTACTATTCCAATGTTCGCACTATACCTCTCATTGTTAGCTGTGGGATAATGGTTTAGAAGCTACAGCTCCTTCCCTGTGTATATATTTTCGCAGGGATATATCTTTCTGGATTATATATGCCAATACATGTTGATATCAGCGTCTTGATTGTTTTTCAGGTACTTGTGTGGCTCGGTCATACTTAGTGTCACACCACTTGATGCTTTATATCTGACACTGCACCATTTATGGACCTGGTTCTACACCAGCCCCTTCCTCCTCTGTTGATGTTGTATTGTACCTTGTATTGGAACTGATTATTATATCATTGGGGTACTGGTCCCGCTCAATGGGTGTTCTTGTTCTTATATATGTTTTTAACAATTTTTAGATGTTTTGTGCAACAATAAAGGTTTTTCTATATAATACATCACTGGTGTGCCACTGTCATATTGTGCGGAACTTTTTTCTCCTTGTCGTCACTGAGAAATAAAGTTGAATTAGTCAAAAAGAATGAAAAAAGAGAAAAAAAGTATAAAATTAACTTTTAATAAAACTATATGGGAAATTATCATTTTTAATGAGAAAATAGTGGTTATGCACATTTTAACAGAAAAATAGGTGAAGTTTATTATTTTTTAACATTTAAATTTTCAGTTATTGTGTGTGTGTAAAGGAACATTAGAACCCATTAAATTTTGTCCAGAAAAGCATGCGTTTTTGGAGCCAAAAACGCAGTGGAAAAGCAGGTAAAAAGCATGAAAAACGCAGGAATTGTGATTTTGGTTGCGTTTTGCCATTTCTCATTGACTCCAATGTTAAGGAAACGCTGCAGAAATGGCAAAAACAACTGACATGCTGCTTCTTTTTCAGCATGGTTTTTGACCACAAATATGCAAATTAAACGCTGCAGGAAAAAAAGCAAAGTGCAGACAGGATTTCTGCTTTTCCCATAGACTTTGCTGGCAATCAAAAACGCATGCGTTTTAGCGCAAAAACGCTGCTGCTAAAAACGCTGCATAAACGCGGAAAAAAACGCAACGTGCGAACATAGCCTAAGGGTGAGTATAAGGGGTACTTCACACACAGCGAGATCGCTACTGAGATCGCTGCTGAGTCACGTTTTTTGTGACCTCATTAGCGATCTCGCTGTGTGTGACACTGAGCAGCGATCTGGCCCCTGCTGTGAGATCGCTGCTTGTTACACACAGCCCTGGTTCGTTTTTTTATTGTTGGTCTCCCGCTGATAAGCACACATCGCTGTGTGTGACAGCGAGAGAGCAACAATCCTGAATGTGCAGGGAGCAGGAGTCGGCGTCTGACAGCCTGCGGTAAGCTGTAACCAAGGTAAACATCGGGTAACCAAGGTGGTTACCCGATATTTACCTTCGTTACCAGCCTCCGCAGCTCTCACGCTGCCAGTGCCGGCTCCTGCTCAATGCACACGCTAAGCTAAGCGGTGTGCGCTGGTAACTAAGGTAAACATCGGGTAACCATACCGGATGTTTACCTTAGTTACCAGTGTCCACAGCTTCCAGACGCCGGCTCCGTGCAAGCGCAGCGTCGCTTGCACGTCGCTGCTGGCTGGGGGCTGGTCAATGGTCGCTGGTGAGATCTGCCTGTTTGACAGCTCACCAGCGACCATGTAGCGATGCAGCAGCGATCCTGACCAGGTCAGATCGCTGGTGGGATCGCTGCTGCGTAGCTAAAGTGTGACGGTACCCTAAGACTAGGGGCAGGGAACTTAGATTTAAAACACCACTGCAGCAGTAAAAAAAAAAGAAGGTTGGAGTGGTGCTTTAAGTAAAATGAAGAAGATAAATGTAAAGGCATACTCTACCAAAACCAACCCATCTTTCAATGAGCAGCTTTTATAAGCATAGTTCCCTAACCCCTCCACACCCCAACAATGTTAGCAGTTGCAAAGATGTAATTTATGGTGTAAAATAGTGCTAATGTAATATCCCATGCCCTGAAGATGCCGATTTTTCAGTGAAACATGTTGGTGGAACATGAGCTGCATATTTGAATTTTACATAATTCAATATTTGCCTCACTATCTGCTGATGGTACCCCATGGTGTCCTCTTAATATAACAAGCTAAGCTACTACTATCCATAATATCCTAAATAATGAAATAATGGCAAATATTAATTATTTTATTATCACCTCATTATATGAACTTTTAAATTAGAGAGGGGTTCTATTTAGTGGGGCTCTGTTCTTTAGATTTTGGCTATTTAATTATACCCTTCCCAGGCCATCCAATCTCCAACAGTGTGTATATAAAACTCAGTTGCGGAAAAAAGGCTCAGCTTGCTGGGATAACATGGTGTTTTAAGACTAAATTCTGTTGAAAGTGTAATTTTCTTTCCTTCCCGCTTGCAGGCATGTAGGCCTAGGTAGCGTGGGTATAGATAGTCTAGACTGATATCTATTCATCTATTATATTAAGTTTTGGATATGACTACAAGTTGCCTTAAGGAATGAATAAATCAACGACTACAAATTCGTAGAACTAACCTTACTATTATTCAGTCCTCAAATATAGCCCAGGCACATTTTATAAGCAGCCTACTTTTTAATATACCAAAATCTTTATTTATGGAATTTTTTTAATATTCTATGTCCTGATTTTCATCTGACAATTTATGAAATGTATCAATCAACTTAGACATCAACAAGATCGATGACCTCTGAAACTGCTGAATTCAGAAAATAATACCCCTCCCATGGGTCATGTAGCTTTAAGAGTTGTGCCATAACCTGCATGAACAAAGGTTAATAGGATCACAAGTGACTTGGTGTCATCAGAAGACAATTACATTGCTGAAGATTGTAATGGGCCGTTTTATTAAAGGTAATCTTCTGTGAAAGAGGTTTACTATGGCTATATTCACACGTGACATCAACTATAAAAAAATGCAGTGACATCTGCACATGCCTGAAAGAAGTCAGTGAAAGCCTCTTTCTCCAGTTACATCAAACTGGTGATACCATTTCAATAATTGGTTAGTAATTGGACAAACACTGTGAGTAAGAAGGCATTAACATACCCCAGCAGATTCTGAATTAGGCTATGTGCACACGCTGCGTTTTTTTTTACTCTGCGTTTTTGCCGCGATTTGGTGCGTTTTTAGCTGCGTTTTGCTGCGTTTTTGATCTTTGCGTTTTTTTGCGTTTTCCCAATGCATTGCATGGGGAGAAAACGCAGAAAAACGCAGGAAAGAATTGACATGTCCATTTTTTTTTAAGCTCAAAAACGCAGCTTAAAAAAAAGTTGTGTGCCGACAGCAAAAATGAAAACTCATAGACTTTGCTGGGGAAGCAAAGTCATGCAGTTTTGAGGCCAAAAACGCATCCGAAAAACACGCAAAAACGCTGCGAAAAACGCACTGTGTGAACTTACCCTTAATCTGTCATGATCCAGGCCAGCTTTTCCCTGCTGCTGGTTACACCCAGCTCTGGCCTGGTCATTTAAGGGGTTAATTTCCCTTGCCTCGTTCTTGATCCCAGGACGCTATATATTGCCTTTCTACCTATGGGTCAGTGCCAGTGATATTTCTGCCTTGCAGTGTGTGTACTGGCTCTGGTGAGTGTTCCCGATCTGTCCTGACCTGTACCCTCCCCCGTTCGTCTGCCTGTCGTGGTCCCAGACTTCCCTCTCCTGTCTGTTGTTTGTGTTTCCCTCTGCATACCTGATCTGCCGGCTTCTGACTCGGTTGTGTTTTCTGACTTTGATATTGACCCTTCCTTTGCAGTGACTCGACTTTCTTGGCTAGACCCCGACTGTTTTACTACTCTATTGCCCCCTGGTGGCTTGCCTGTTAACTGCCTGCTGAAGTTACTCTGCTGTACTTCAGCTGCCTTTCCGTTACAGTATTTCTTTGTCTCTCCTTCACTACTCTGCTGCCAACTAGTAGGGATTACGATGTACTACGTCTTACTAGCCTTTGTACAGCGGGACATAATCATTAATTGTGCCACTCTGAGTTGGGGGTAGCAGGGAGATTGAAACCAGCTCTGAGCCAACACTAGCCAGGAACATTGTGATGTAAGATCTATGTCAGTAGCAGCAGAACAGCCAGGTATATAAAAGAGCAGCACAGACTCTACATTGACAAAATGGTAGGACATTTAATAGAGGTTATTTGGCTTATAAAATCCATTTAATGTGTGCTATTAGGAAAATCTAAGTTAATTCTTTGTTAAGAAATGTATTAAGGATCCCAAAATTTTGGCAAGAGAGGGTACTGGTTATCAATAGTCTCTTTCTCTAGAGGACCGTTTTTCTATCACAGAGATAACCTATTGAGTTAAAAAAAAACTGTGAAAAGGTTTAAAATGGGTTTCCACCACTTTTTTATTTTACAAGGGCCTGAAGGTGTTCTAAAAATGATAAAAGCACATGTTCACCTGCCAAAACACATGTTCACTTGACAATTCCTAATGGCTCTTACATTCTGCTGTCCAGGTTCTCAGCCTGTCTCCTCTCCTTTTCTTCCAGAGTGGTTGGCACGTGACTGCTGCAGCAGTGACATTAGGGTCACCACTGTGGCCTTTGATAGGCTGCAGGAGTTACAAGCCAACAACATAAAAAATTAGGAGACCAGTGAGGACCTCTGCAGCAATACCAAAAAGTGATTGGGCCTTAGATAAAATGAAAAAAAAAAGGTGGACAACAATTTTCATTTCTCCTGTCGTTTGGCTGTATTAAAATGGAACACATGTCAAATGTGACCACAATTTACAGATATTTGAAAATGCGTATTTGCCCCAAATGGCAATGGCACTGTTACTCGTGCCTGCTTATTCTTATCTAATGTTTTCATTTATCTGCCCTCAAAGAACTGAACCTGCCATGTGTTGATTTTCTTAAAGGGAACTTGTCACCAGATTTGGTGACTATAAGCTGCAGCCACCACCACTGAGTTCTTATATACAGCATTTCAGAATACTGTATATAAGAGCCCAGGCCACTGTGTAGAACATAAAAAAAAAAGTTTTATAATACTCACCTAAGGGGTGGTCCGGTCAGATGGGTGGTTTGCAGCTCTCCGGTCCGGCACCCCCTCTCTCTGGTCCGGCACCTCCTCTCTGCGGCAATCACCCTCCTCCTTCTTCTGAGGACCGTGTGCATCATGCGTCCTACGTTATGCACACTAGCCGGCATTGAGGTCCTGCGCAGGTGCACTTTGATCCGCCCTACTCGAGGCAGATCAAAGTATTATAGTGCGCAAGTGCAGGCGGTCTGTAACCTTTCCTCGCACCTGCGCATTACAGTACTTTGATCTGCATTCAGCAGGGCAGATCAAAGTGCGCCTGCGCAGGAGCCGCAATGTTGGATTGTGTGGATGACGAAGATGAGTAATCCACACTGGCCTGGGTAGAAGGAGGACGAAGATCACAGCAGAGAGGAGGCGCTGGACCAGAGAGAGGAGGTGCTGGACCGAAGAGCAGCAATACCCATCGGACCAGACGGTCCCCCTAGATGAGTATTATAACAGTGTTGTTTATGTTATACAGCACAGCCTGGGCTCTTATATACAGTATTCTGGAATGCTGTATATAAGAGCTCACAGGTGGTGGCCGCAGCTTATAGTCAACAAATCTGGTAACAGGTTCCCTTTAATATTGCTCATAATATGGAAATAGATTAGACTATTACCCTTCACATTCCAAATACAAATAGATCAATAGACTGAACACTGTAATTATGATATGGGGCATTATTGCTATTTGTATAGTATGGGCTAAATTTAACTCTCCATTCCTGACCCTTTTATACTCCCACGTAGGGTTTCTTTTAGTAAATGCACTAATAATGTGTTTTTATCCACAATAAATGTGACCTTTAGAGAGGTTTCCGATTTGCCAGTACTTTATAGCCACGCTTCTCCCATTTATAGGTCAACTAGAGGTTAGATGAAAGTGTGTAAATGATGGTATATAGAATGGCTTGTTGGCTGCTGTTGAACTTTTTGTCTTTACTGATCCAAGGACGTTTTATTGTCCTTGATGCTTACTTTGCTCCTAGGAGGCCTCACTGTTCCTATGAAGCCTCAGTTTACAGTAGTTTCGCAAACAACTGATCATTAAAAAGTGAAATCCAATTATATTGGTCCATGCTATTTCATATCAATGGCCTTTGTAGCAAAAGACAACCCCTGGATCTCCAGCCTCAAAATTGTGAGCCTCGCTGGTAACATCGGAATTAATTTGTTAACAATCTGTGTGATGTCCACCTGAATATGCTGGCGTTATATATGTAGTGGGGTGTAAATAGATGTGAATCGTACAAAAACATGAAGGATTAGTACGAGATAATGGAATTGAAAGGTTTTTTGCAAGCAGAGAAATAGCTTTTTACTGCAGTCTGCCCATCCCCCCATGCTGTACAGAGAGCCCCAGAAGGTGTCACTTATGGTTTTCTGGAAGGAAGTGTGACTGGCACATCACGGCATATTTATATGTCAGAGGTGGCAGCAGCAGTCGCTCCGAGGCAGGAGATCAAAGTCTGCCCTCCTTTTTACTAGACATAGTCAGTGTGTGAGACAGGTTGGGTTTACACTATAAATCAGGAATTTGACTACACTCAGGCTAGGGTGCTGAATTACACCTTGTAATGCCCATCATAGAGTAATTCAAATTATTTTTTTTGGCTTAACCACATTCATCGACATTGAAACTGCAATTCCAAGAAGGAAAAATCATGGATTTAGGAAAATCCCCGATAAACATGTTATTGATATGAAAATGATGGACATTTAGTGACAAAACATCCAAAACATCAGATTTTTCAGTATTGAGTATGAGCGCCACATGCATATATCCCCGTAATTTCACACCTGAGGTTATTAAATGGTTAAAAAAAAAATGGTTAAAAAAAATCTCAGCACTCACTGTTGTGGCAAATTCATGTCTTTATTCAGGTCTCACTACCTGGAGATTTTAGCCCTTCTCGAGCTTTCCACAGCTGAATTTGCCATGACAGTGAGTGCTGGGATTTTCTTGTTATCTTGGATTTCTTTTTCACATGCAGTGCTAGAGATGAGCGAACCGGCCGTGGTTCGGCTCGAGTTCGGTTCGTCGAACGGAGGACTCGTTCGAGTTCAGTTCGGCGAACGTTCGACGAACCGAACTCGAACCAATAGGAAATAATGGGAGGCAATCACTAACACATAAAAACGCATTATAAATGTACACATACAGTTAATAAACATTGCCATAACACTTACCGGTGCCCGCGATGCGTCCTGCACTCTGTCTCCTGTCACTATTCCTTCCGATGATCGCTGCGTCCTCCCGATAACCAGCACTGACAGGTCCTTCCGTAACGTCGTCAAAATAGCCATGTGACCAGTCACATGGCTATTATCTCATTGGCTACAGACTGGTCACATGGCTTTGACGTCATGTCCTGTCCTAGGTCCTGTCATTGCACTCTCCGGTACACGGTGCACATTTGTGTATCGCCGTGTACCGGCGACATGCTCTAGCACACGGTCGACCCCCCATTCCGTTAGGGACCGGCTGACACAGCCGGTCATTAACGGAGATCACCGTTGCCATAGCAACGCAGTTAGCGGGGACGTCACCGCTAACCGCGGCTCCGGGAATCACATGATCGGAGCACCGTTGCTATGGTAACGCGTCTGTCAGCGTTACCGCTAACAGCCAGCAGCACTGATCACTCACGGAGTGAAGGCTGCATGCTGCTTCCCGTGCAGCCTTCACGGAGTGAAGGCTGCACGGGAAGCAGCGTCTTCCCCCATGCAGCAGTGATGGAGCAGAGCTGCATTTGTTGAACGAGAAAGACAGAAGACCATGGATCGTGGAGGGCTGACAGGGGGTAATAAAGATGGAGTCTCTAATGTGTCTGTGTATTTATTTCTATTAAAGTATTTTTTCTCTGTGTGGTGTCTTTTTTTTAACCCTTTATTGGAGATTCTTAATGGCCGGGTCAAACGTGCCTGACATTAAGAATCTCTGGCTTAATACTACGGTAGCTAGTAAAACAAAGCTAGTATTAACTCATTATTACCCAGCAAGCCACCCGGCTTCAGGGCTGTTGGAAGAATTGGATACAGCGCCAGATGATGGCGCTTCTATGAAAGCGCCATTTTCTGGGGCGGCTGCGGACTGCAATTCGCAGCAGAGGCGCCCAGAAACCTCGGGCTAACCTGTGCTGCAGATTCCAATCCCCAGCTGCCTAGTTGTACCTAGCTGGACACAAAAATGGGGCGAAGCCCACGTCATTTGTTTTTTAATTATTTCATGAAATAAGTGAAATAATTAAAAAAAACGGGCTTCCCTATATTTTTGGTTCCCAGCCGGGTACAAATAGGCAACTGGGGGTTGGAGGCAGCCCGTGGCTGCGTGCTGTACCTGGCTAGCATACAAAAATATGGCGAAGCCCACGTCATTTTTTTGGTGGACAAAAAACTTCTGCATACAGTCCTGGATGGAGTATGCTGAGCCTTGTAGTTCTGCAGCTGCTGTCTGTTCTTCTCCATACAGACAGACAGCAGCTGCAGAACTACAAGGCTCAGCATACTCCATCCAAGACTGTATGCAGGAGTTTTTTGCCCCCTGAAAAAATTGTGGGCTTCGCCATATTTTTGTATGCTAGCCAGGTACAGCAGGCAGGTACGGCTGCCCCCAACACCCAGTTGCCTATTTGTACCCGGCTGGGAACCAAAAATAAAGGGAAGCCCTTTTTTTATTATTTCATGAATTTCATGAAATAATTAGAAAACAAATGACGTAGGCTTCGCCCCATTTTTGTGTCCAGCCAGGTACAACTAGGCAGCTGTGGATTGGAATCCTCAGCACAGGTTGGCCTGAGCTTTCTGGGCCCGACTGCTGCGAATTGCAGTCTGCAGCCGCCTCAGAAAATGGCACTTTCATAGAAGCGCCATCTTCTGGCGCTGTATCCAACTCTTCCAGCACCTGCCTGCTATACCTGGCTAGCATACAAAAATATGGCGAAGCTCACGTCCTTTTTTTGTAGTTTTTTTGCAAAAAAAATAAAAAATGCTTCCCTGGATTTTCCATTGCCAGTGAAGGTAACACCAAGCAGTGGGGGTTAGCAGCCAGTAGCTGCTTGGATTACCCTTAGCTAGCAATACAAAAAATGCAGCGGGAGCCCATATATATTTTTTTAATTATTTATTTAAATAACTAAAAACAAAATGGGCTTCCCTGTATTTTGATTGCTGCACATCACAGTGCTGTAAAAATAAATCTTTAAAAAAAATGACGTAGTGCTCCGCGGTATTTTTGATTCTCAGCGCAGATAAAGCAGACAGCTATGGGTTGCCACCCACATCTGCCTGCCGTTACCTTGGTTGGCAATCAAAATACAGGGAAGCCCATTAATTTTTTCTATTTAAAAAATAGTTAAAAAAAAAATGACGTTGGGTCCCCCCATTTTTGATAGCCAGCTAGGGTAAAGCAGATGGCTGTAGCCTGAAAACCACAGCTGGCAGCTTTACCGTGGTTGGGGATCCAATGTGGAGGTCCCCCCAGGCTCTTTTTTTATAATTATTTTATAAATATTAATAATTACACAAAAAAAATAGGGTCCCCCCCAAATTGGATCACCAGCCAAGGTAAAGCGGACAGCTGTGGTCTGGTATTCTCAGGGTGGGAAGGTCCACAGTTATTGGGCCTTCACAGCCTAAAAATAGCAGGCCGCAGGCACCCCAGACGTGGCGCATCCACTGGATGCGCCAATCCTGGCGCTTCACCCCAGCTCATCCCGTGCCCTGTTGCAGTGGCAAACGGGGTAATAAATCGGGTTGATACTAGCTGTAAAGTCACCTGAGATCAAGCCCAGCAGTTTGTGATGTAATGGCGTCTATTAGATACCCAACATCATAAACTGTCAGTACTAACAAAAAAAATCGACAAAAGAAATTTATTTGAAAAAACAGTCCCCAAAACATTCCCTCTTTCACCAATTTATTGTAAGAAAAAAAATAAAGGGGTCCCACGACAACTCTGGACCGTTTAGAATATGGGGGGAGACACTCAGGGAACTTATCCCCCATTTTCTAGGAGTGCAGACCCTTCATGTGAGGAGTGTGGGTGCAATGAATCTGCACTCACTCTCCCCGGGTCCACAGCAGCAGAGTCCATGTCGTAATGGTTGCTACCAAAGCTGCAATGCCCTGCTCATGAGGTAAGGGCATGCCTAATCAGGAGAACTATTCTACATTTTCAAATATTGGTATTTGCTGATATTATTGCTATTCCACCTACTATATATTGGGGATAGGATCTTGGAGATGGAATACCCCTTTAAGTCCAGTTATCCAGCTGAATGAATACTTAACAACAGAGCTCGCTATTTAGATGTGTTTTCTTGTGGCGTATAACGGACTCTCATGTTTGGTAGTCGTTCAGCAGGGAAACTATAAAAGCAAATCCCTCCATTTGGAAATGTAGTATATAGCTCTCCTGATCAATTATGTTCCTTACCTCATGAGCAGGGCATTGCAGTAATAATAATAATTTATTCATTTATATAGCGTTATTAATTCCATAGCGCTGTATGTCTTTGGAGACACGGGGCTCAGTGGGTGCTCTCGTCCACTAAAACCCGCCGCCTTTAGAAAGACAGCGTGGCTCAGGGCTCATCCCAACTGAACGCCGGCCTCCTTAACCGTGGGCGTAACACTACTCAGACAACACGGGGTGAGGGAACCACAATAATTAGACTTTATTGGATCCCCAAACAATTAACGGCACATAACACATAACCAGCAAAACACACAAATGTAACAGGCAACAGAGTCTCACCCTTCTGCTGGATCACCAGGGGTTTAGAATGTCCATGCCTCACAGGTTCCAAAGCTGTCTGAGGTCTGCAAAGTCTGTAACAGGTGACTGAACTGTCCCAACCTGAGTGTCCTCCTTAGGTAGTCCTGGTTTGATGTTAAAATCCTGGCAGCCGGAGTCGAAATCCCTAGGCTGTGGATATGGTCTCCAACCGGATCCGGAGTCCCTAGATTGAAGCCATAAGATATCCTGATCCTCTAGTCAGCTCCAAAGAGCTTAGACTGGATCCATCAGCATTCATCAACCTTCATCCACCTGGTGGCTTAAAGAAGTCCCTTTTTATAGCCACAGCCTTCCACTTGGATACACTGCGTCCTCATCGATTGGTTGGACAAGATCGCCTCTCCCATTGGATGAATCTCAAGCTGCATGGTTAATGTTCATTTAAATGATGTCTACAGAAAGACTGAGGGTGTACATGTAATCTGGGAGTCACTGACTAGACAATGGCTACTAAGGTAATCACATTAGCAATACACAACTACAATACAATGGTTACTGGAAAAGTCAGGAGAACAATACGTCTGGCTTTCAGTGGCCAACACAATTATATTGAGTCAACAAGAGTCTTGTAAAAACAATGAGGGACTTCTCCCCCGTCTATAGACAATCTATCATGCTGTCTGGCTGAATTTTAAGAAACTTTAACCCATGAGAGTCCATGTCATCACATTCCTCCCCCTTCTTAATATTAGCCAGACATGATAGGCTTCCGATCATCCTTCTCCTCTTGACGGCATTGTCCTTTTTAATGGTGAGGTCAGCAACAGAGGCTAGCATCTATACACCTCCCCCTGATTACCTCCCCCAAGTTGAGCAGCCATATTGTGGACAAGCAGTAAGGTGGGGTCCATGAGTTGGGCCTGCACAAATCTCCCACTATCAATCCTCCCCCAGTCAATAGCCACAGTGTGGTTAGGCTTACTCACGGTTCTTGGCTCAAAAGTGGATGATGGAGACCGGGAATGCAAACCATCCCTGGAAAAGATGTTAGCAAGATCCACATCAGGGTCCTGCTTGGCTTGGAGGTGGGTGATGGCTGCTTCAAACTGACTGGATAGTCCTTGTCCTAGGTCATTCTCCAAAATAACTGGTGTGAGCAGGTAATTCACAAGCCCCACTTTCACTTCCCTTTGAGTGGTATCCGAAACAACTGGCTTGGTGGGGCCATCTATGAACCCCACTTCAACTTCCTCCTGGCTAGTCCCCGAAACAGGTGTGGGGAGGCTGTCCATAAACTCCATATGGACCTCTTCCTGGTCAGACCCCAAAGTAACTGGTGTGGGGACGGTGTCCATAAGCTCCACATCAGCCTTGCTCTGATTAGTCTCCACAATGACAGGTGTGGGGAGGCTGTTCACATGTCTCACATCAACCTCTCCCTGGTCCTTTCCCGAAATAACTGGTGTGGGGAAGGTGTCCATAAGCTCCACATCAGCCTTGCTCTGGTCAGTCTCCACAATGACAGGTGTGGGGAGGCTGTTCACATGTCTCACATCAACCTCTCCCTGGTCCTTTCCCGAAATAACTGGTGTGGGGAAGGTGTCCATAAGCTCCACATCAGCCTTGCTCTGGTCAGTCTCCACAATGTCAGGTATGGGGAGGCTGTTCACAATCCCCACATCGATCACTTCCTGGTTGGTCCCCAAAATACCAGGTGTGGGGAGGCTGTCCACAAGCTCTACCTCGACCTCTCCCTGGTCGGTCCTTAGGTCCAACTGCACACATGCCAGAGGAATGTCTGAGCGCTGGCCCTCAGCCAGGGAGATGGATAATTGGGAATATGGTACAGGGTCTTCTGGGGAAACAATAACTGGACTTACCAGGGTAATGGAGGAAACAGTGTCTCGTAGTCCCTGGCTCTTGACCGGCTGAGCTGGTAGATGGGCTCCAAGCATGCGGCCTTGGTTTTGGAGACAATCTTTATCTATATGTCCATGGCGCCCACATGTATAACAGCGCCATAGATTGGGCGAGTCACAGGCCCTGTTTGTAGTCCTTTGTTTTGGCGCAGCTTCTGCTGGGTAGCGGGACCATCCTTCTCGACCGGCTGGTGCTAGCAGTACGGCAGCTGGAATCCCATAAACATATTCCAGAACCCAAGCCCTCTCTTCTCTTGAGGATCTAGGCCCCAATGCATCCAACAACGCTGTGGCTTGGGCCATTTTGGACAAAGTTGATTTCCGATTGTCACTAGATCCATGATGTGGCACATAGTTTAAATCCTCTGGGTCAATATCGGCGGGATCCTCATCGTCCTCTGCATCATTCTGGGCATCCCAACGGACTAATTTCTGGATCAAGTCTGACCGAGTCTCAGCGTTCCAGTAGATAATCTTTCGCCTCTGGCACAGATCCTGTAGCATCCATTTACTGTAGCGGTCGTAACTCCTCTCTTGTCCTTGTCCCATGGCTGAACTGGTGGGGTTGGACATGGCAGCGTCCGAAACCTGAATGCCTCCCCTATGGCCTGCTGGGTATGCTTATGTGCCTGCCTGGTTGTTGAGCCCTGGATGGTGTCCGAAAACACCAGTCCGCTGCAGCTCCCCTGGGTAAACCGGGCTGAGTAGTATCCCACTGCTGCCACCAATTGTGGAGACACGGGGCTCAGTGGGTGCTCTCGTCCACTAAAACCCGCTGCCTTTAGAAAGACAGCGTGGCTCAGGGCTCATCCCAACTGAACGCCGGCCTCCTTAACCGTGGGCGTAACACTACTCAGACAACACAGGGTGAGGGAACCACAATAATTAGACTTTATTGGATCCCCAAACAATTAACGGCACATAACACATAACCAGCAAAACACACAAATGTAACAGGCAACAGAGTTTCACCCTTCCGCTGGCTCACCAGGGATTTAGAATGTCCATGCCTCACAGGTTCAAAGCTGTCTGAGGTCTGCAAAGTCTGTAACAGGTGACTGAACTGTCCCAACCTAAGTGTCCTCCTTAGGTAGTCCTGGTTTGATGTTAAAATCCTGGCAGCCGGAGTCGAAATCCCTAGGCTGTGGATATGGTCTCCAACCGGATCCGGAGTCCCTAGATTGAAGCCATAAGATATCCTGATCCTCTAGTCAGCTCCAAAGAGCTTAGACTGGATCCATCAGCATCCATCAACCTTCATCCACCTGGTGGCTTAAAGAAGTCCCTTTTTATAGCCACAGCCTTCCACTTTGATACACTGCGTCCTCATCGATTGGTTGGACAAAATCGCCTCTCCCATTGGATGAATCTCAACCTGCATGGTTAATGTTCATTTAAATTATGTCTACAGAAAGACTGAGGGTGTACATGTAATCTGGGAGTCACCGACTAGACAATGGCTACTAAGGTAATCACATTAGCAATACACAACTACAATACAATGGTTACTGGAAAAGTCTGGAGAACAATACGTCTGGCTTTCAGTGGCCAACACAATTACATTGAGTCAACAAGAGTCTTGTAAAAACAATGAGGGACTTCTCCCCCGTCTATAGACAATCTATCATGCTGTCTGGCTGAATTTTAAGAAACTTTAACCCATGAGAGTCCATGTCGTCACACAAGGCATTGCAGTAATAATAATAATTTATTCATTTATATAGCGTTATTAATTCCATAGCGCTGTATGTCTTTGGAGTGTGGGAGGAAACCGGAGTACCCAGAGGAAACCCACGCAAAAACGGGGAGAACATACAAACTCCTTGCAGATGGTGTCCTTGGTGGGAATTGAACCCAGGACCTCAGCGCCGCAAGACTGCAGTGCTAACCACTGAGCCACCGTGCCGCCCATTTAGCTTACAGATGCATAACCACCACTCACTGTGTCTGAACACAGGAACTTGAGCTGACAGCCGCTCTGTGCATGCGGCAGCGTCTATTGTGAAGGAGAGGGCCGCGGGGGATCAACGCTGCACAGGCACCGTGGGACACCGGGGAACACCGGTGGGGTTATAGGGGGTGACCTGGCAGGGCCTGGGGAGGAGTTTTCTGTCGCATGTGTCATGGCACATGCAACAGAAATCAGAAGAGTAGGGTGAATGCGGCCAGCGCGCTGCTGTGCGCGCGGCCATCTTGGATTTCTGGGAGGGCATCAGGGGGGGCACTTTGGCGACACCGGGGGACCGGGTAGGAGATTTATCATGTTTTTTTATGCCAGATGGTAGATAAATAATTTTTTACCGATGCTGTCATTTACTGTAACGTGATCATCGGTGTACGGTGTATACCGGTGATCACGTGAGCGGGGACCGGAAAAACCGTCCTGAATCATGATCTCCAGGGTCTCAGCTACCCCCTGAAACCCCGGAGATTTTCTGACGCTGGGGGGTGCTATTCACTTATTTCTGCCTGCTGTTTATAAACGGCAGATCAGAATAAGGCTACATTAACACGACCGATCCATTTTTGTGGTCTGCAAAAAACAGTCCGTTTTTTTCACGGGTGCATCCGTGTGGCATCCGTTTCCGTTCCGTAGACGGTCCGTATGTCATCTGTTTGTGATCCGTGTGCCTTCTGTTTTTTTTGCGTACTGCAAAAAAACTGAAGGAGGGAAAAATACATAAATTTACCCAGGATGCATAGCTTCAACCTACACGAGACGGTCACATGTTCACTCCAGTGCCATTTTCTACTGCTTTTCACAGCGTAGAGCGCTTTGGTGATTTTCTTGTGCTTGTACACTTCATATCAGTCTTTTCTGTCATTATAATGTCCCACTCTCCTGCATTTTGTAATTTTGCACCCTTTGGTAACTTTCATGTGGCACTAAGGGGTGCTTAGCTTTGTATTTAGCCAAAAAAATGAAAAAAAAAATGACGTAGGGTTCCCCCTATTTTTGTAGCCAGCTAGGGTAAAGCAGACGGCTGCAGCCTGCAGACCACAGCTGGCAGCTTCACCTTGGCTGGTAATCCAAAACTGAGGCACCCCACGCTGTTATTTTAAATTAAATAACTAATTTAAAAAACAAACACGTAGGGGTCCCCCCAAAATTGGATCACCAGCCAAGGTAAAGTAGACAGCTGGGGTCTGATATTCTCAGACTAGGGAGGTCCATGGTTATTGGACTCTCCCCAGCCTAAAAATAGCAGGCCGCAGCCGCCCCAGAAGTGGCACATCCATTAGATGCGCCAATCCTGGTGCTTCGCCCCAGCTCATCCCGTGCCCTGGTGCGGTGGCAAACGGGGTAATATATGGGGTTAATACCAGATGTGTAATGTCACCTGGCATCAAGCCCTGGGGTTGGTGAGGTCAGACGTCTATCAGATACCCGACATCACCAACCCAGTCAGTAATAAAAAAAAATAGACGACAAACACATTTTTATTTGAAAAAACACTCCCCAATACATTCCCTCTTTAACCAATTTATTAGAAAGAAAAACAAATCCCGGTCTGGTGTAATCCAAGGGGTTCCCAAGATGATCCACACTGTCCCAGTCAATGAAGAGCAGGATGTTCCCCATTGGCTGGGAGAGCAGTGCAGTGAGCTGAGCTAACATCAATGGGTCAGCCCAGGTCACTGCAGGGCATGACAAGTGCTGCTGTCAGCGAGGTACATTACCTGCGCTGATCTCCTGCACACTGACTTCAATCACACTTCAACACAGCCAAGTATCGCGAGCGGCCCGTGACGTCACCACTAGTCAGTCTCGGGTCGGAAGCGAGAGAAGGTGATGTGACAAGCGGCGGCCATGGAGGACAGTGACAGCGCTGAGGTCGGGACTTCATCACCGCAGGTAAGCCAAGCGGGACAATGTGTGCAGAGTGACAGGTGGGCGGAGCCTAGCGGGACGATGTGTGCAGAGTGCCAGGTGGGCGGAGTCTACCGGGACCATGTGTGCAGAGTGCCAGGTGGGCGGAGCCTAGCGGGGTAATGTGTGCAGAGTGTCAGGTGGGTGGAGGCTAGCGGGACAATGTGTGCAGAGTGCCAGGTGGGCGGAGCCTAGCGGGGTAATGTGTGCAGAGTGCCAGGTGGGTGGAGCCTAGCAGGGCGATGTGTGCAGAGTGCCAGGTGGGCGGAGCCTAGCGGGGTAATGTGTGCAGAGTGACAGGTGGGCGGAGCCTAGCGGGGCAATGTGTGCAGAATGCCAGGTGGGCGGAGCCTAGCGGGGCAATGTGTGCAGAGTGCCAGCCAGGTGGGCGGAGCCTAGTGGGACCATGTGTGCAGAGTGACAGGTGGGCGGAGCCTAGCGGGACCATGTGTGCAGAGTGCCAGGTGGGCGGAGCCTAGCGGGGTAATGTGTGCAGAGTGCCAGGTGGGCGGAGCCTAGTGGGGCAATGTGTGCAGAGTGCCAGGTGGGCGGAGCCTAGTGGGACCATGTGTGCAGAATGGCAGGTGGGCGGAGCCTAGCGGGACGATGTGTGCAGAGTGCCAGGTGGGCGGAGCCTAGCGGGACCATGTGTGCAGAGTGCTAGGTAGGCGGAGCCTAGCGGGGTAATGTGTGCAGAGTGCCAGGTGGGCGGAGCCTAGCGGGGCAATGTGTGCAGAGTGCCAGGTGGGCGGAGCCTAGCGGGACCATGTGTGCAGAGTGACAGGTGGGCGAAGCCTAGCGGGACCATGTGTGCAGAGTGCCAGGTGGGCGGAGCCTAGCGGGGCAATGTGTGCAGAGTGCCAGGTGGGCGGAGCCTAGCGGGACCATGTGTGCAGAGTGACAGGTGGGCGGAGCCTAGAGGGACCATGTGTGCAGAGTGCCAGGTGGGCGGAGCCATGTGTGCTGGCGGCGGAGTGCGACATGGGTGGAGCCTAGCGGGGTCATGTGGCGCTGAGGACGTCAGTGTCGCTTACTGCTTGGCTGGGGACAGGTGAGTGTGAGTGTGTGTGTGTGTGTGTGTGTGTGTACATGCCGCGTGCAGGAGGGGTCGGAGTGAGCTGAGCGGGGAAGTGTGGGCTTCCTGCACGTAACTAGGATAAATATCGGGTTACTAACCAAAGCGCTTTGCTTGGATACCCGATGTTTATCTTGGTTACCAGCTTCTGGCAGGCTGCCAGCGATGGCTCCTGCACACTGTAGCTGTAAAAAGCCCTGCTTTTTGCTGCTAGAACCGTTCTAGAACATAACTAGAACTATCGAACTTTAGCAAAAAGCTCGAGTTCTAGTTCGATCTAGAACACCCCCCAAAATCACTCGAACCGCGAACTGGAGAACCTCGAACCGCGAACCGTGCTCAACTCTAACGTGCACTACATTAATGAAAAGGGTGGAGTGCCGATCATTTTGAACATTTTTGAGATTATTAATAGTTGTCTGAGGAATGTTCTGCCATGCTGAATGCACTTGGACAAATCATCAAAGTCCACAGCTGACAGCTCTCTGCAATTGCCCAAGAGTAGTGTTCTGGATGTCCTCGATGGAGATGTCACAGGCCATTTGAATGTTTAGGCCACATAGGCAACTCACACTAGCATGAGTAACATGCAGCTTGGTGTTATTGGGATGAAAAACGAGCCCTGGGTCTCTTTGAAAAGTGGCCATACCACTAGTTCTACAACCAAAATGTATGTAACACCAAGCTTGGAATAAATGAAGAACAAAGGGGTCTAGCTGCTGCACATGCTTATGCCACCCTACACCATAATCCTAGAAGTAGGACTGTTGTGACGTTCTTATGAGAATACCACTTCATGCCTCCAGACCTTTTTGGTCCAAAACAGAAGAGGGACTCATCCATGAAGAGGATAGACTTCCATTCCAGCATTCATCGCTCTCTTGTTCTGCTCCATAATAGCCTCTGAGTGAATGTGTGAGGTCAAAGGACCACCAGTAGCTGGATGTCTGGTTCATAGCCCAATGTCATGCAAATACCTACTCATGGTTTGTATAGACACTGTGTGACAACTTAGGCTTACCATGTGATGGATTAATCAAGGAACCAGTGACATGGCCATTTCTCAAAAGTATACTAGGAGCTGTTTTTTCAACACAACCCAGGCCACATGTTGCTTGTACTACTATAAGAACTCTGTGTGGTCTAAGCGTGCTACCATTGCCTGCAGGGTCTCTGGATTTGTCTCCCATCGAGCACTTCTGGAATGTTATAGATCATCAATTGCAAAGGGAGCTGCTAGCAGTGGATCTTGATGAGTTACTGTGCAAGTGCATTCCGCATGGCAGTGTATTCTTCAGACAACCATTAATAACCTCATTGATGGCATCCATGGTGTGTCAAGGCCGCTTTACACGCTGCGATATCGGTACCGATATCGCTAGCGTGGGTACCCTCCCCCATCTGTTGTGCGACACGGGCAAATTGCTGCCCGTGCCGCACAACATCGCCCAGACCCGTCACACTACTTACCTGCCCGGCGACATCGCTGTGACCGGCGATCCGCCTCCTTTCTAAGGGGGCGGTTCGTTCAGCGTCACAGCGACGTCACAGCTGCGTCATTGAACCGCCGCTCAATAGAAGCGGAGGGGCGGAGATGAGCGGGACATAACATCCCGCCCACCTCCTTCCTTCCGCATAGTGGCCGGGAGGCAGGTAAGGAGAGCTTCCTCGTTCCTGCGGCATCACACGGAGCGATGTGCACTGCCGCAGGAACGAGGAACAACCTCGTTACTGCTGCAGTAACGATTTTTGAGAATGGACCCCCATGTCACCGATGAGCGATTTTGCACGTTTTTTCAACGATGGAAAATCGCTCATAGGTGTCACACGCAACGGCATCGCTAATGCGGCCGGATATGCGTCACCAATTCCGTGTCCCCCAACGAGTTCGCATTAGCGATGTCGTAGCGTGTAAAGCCCCCTTAAGTGTTATTTCTGCGTCCGGTGCTTATACACAATACTAAATAAATTGAGATGTTTTGAAAATTTTGTTTAAAACTTTTCATAATTCACACATCATTATCATGTCTAGCAAACCTATAATTTTCTTAATTCCACAAATTTTCCTTCTTGGTGTGGTAATTTCAAACTTAAATTAAATTATTATTATTATTATTATTATTAATAATAATAATTAAATTATTTTTTTCTGCCAAATGCCAGAATAATGAGAGAGAGAGAATGTTTTAAGGCATTTTTATTACTTTCTACAAAGTCAAAAGTTTACATACAGTTCATTAGTATTTGGTACCATTGCCCTTAAACTATATGACCTGGGTCAAACATTTTGGATATCCTTCCACAAGCTTCTCACAATAGTTGAAGAGAAAAATTATATGAAAAATACCCTGACTATAAATAAATAAATTGAAGTGCTTTATAACAGGGTACTTAGTATATATATTTTTGCAAAAAGGTAAGAAGCTGTCCCACCTCGTCACGGTGTACCCATCGGCGACAATCCCTAACCAACTAAAGTTAAAAACATTTTCTATACCTGACTTGTGTCTATCAAAACTCCATTGTGAATGGTAACAAGTGGTCACCTGGATCCCAGATTAAATACATAGCAAAGTGGGAAGCAAATTGATTGCCCAGTCTCAGTATAAGGAGGGCTGCGCCCCCATCTTGCACTAAAGCAAGAAAACAGACAAAAAACACCAAAAGAAACTGAGCTGTAACAAATGTTCAGTAAACATGCAACATTCCAAGCATGTGAATGGCAGCCTCAAGACTAGAAGAAAAAAAAAACAAACAGAAAAATTGTATGTGTATTTAATCTGGGACCCAGCTGACCACTTGTTACCATTCACATTGGAGTTTTGATATGAAACAAGTCAGGTATAGAAAATGTTTTTAACTTTAGTTGGTTAGGGACTGTCCCAGATGGGTATGTGCCGCCCCCAATGGCAGCAGCCAGGCTGCTCGGATCCGGATCTGCAGTGTGGCTCGAGGTGTCTCCGGACCCGGGGGTCTCGCGGCCACTTCAAATAAAAAGGGGAATTGGGTGTATGTGGGATTTTCTATACAGTCCGTGACGCCACCCACGGTGTGTGGTAAGGTGGGATACCACCGCTGCTATTGGGGAGCACCCGGGGACGTTGGAATGGCAGCTAATTGTTTCTAACCCTCCGTGGGTAGGGGTGGATGCCCCGGGGCGCAGTGTCTTTGTGCTGAGGATGGTGGCTGCAGGGGCCGGTGCGCCCGGTCGGGCCGGGGGAAATTGGTGTACTCACTATTAAAGAAATCACACAAGTAACCAAGGTGCCAGTGGCCGGAGCTCCGCGGTCGAGGGTATTCTGGTCCCTCACCCGGGGTGATGGTCTGTGTCACTTTCCTCTGCACTGCTTTTAGTTCTCTTTAGACTTCTCGGTATGGAACTTGGGAGTCCGCTCCCAGAACTATGGGTGGGAGCCTTGCCCGCAGACGCTGACCCTTGGGATCTAAAGGGGCCCTGGCGGATGCCCTATCCCCGACGGTGGGCTACTGGTCTGCTATTGAGACTTTGCTATTGGGACTTTGGGTGGGACAGGACCTATAATCCTGTCCTCAACTGGTTAATTAACAAAGTCGGTTGTTCCGGTCTCTGCTTCAGGGTCCAGGTACCCCCACTGTGCACGGTTTCCGGGTCGGTTCTCCGGTGTCAGTACCGGCGGGCTCCTACCCTGTCCCGGTTCACCTCAGATCTCCGGCAGCCATTTTCCCATCTCCTAACAGACAGGGACCACCATTTGCTACCTAGCCAGCACGCCGGGGCTCCAACCCCGACGCCTTTCCTCTCTGGCTTCCACTTGCACTTCACTTTCTCCTCTCCTCTCCTCTCTCAACTCTCCACTTCCACTCAAACCTGAACTTGAACTGACTCTTTTCCCGCCCCGGATTCTCTAGACCCCTAGGTGGGCATTTTCCTTCTGCCTGGTCCCGCCCACTGGTATGCCTGTCCTGGCCTGGGTGAGCGACTAGGGTTTTGTTGACTTGGTGTAACCCTGTGAGGGAAGGTGTTGTGCGGGGACCTATTTTGCGTGTGACCACCTGGCGGCGCCAGGGCGCACATTCCCCCTTGGTTTAATGCAGACCGTCCGCGGGCTGTCGGACCACTGACATTTATTTTTCTGCAACTAGGATAGAAAAAAGATGGAAAACACATACAGTATAAAAACATCATAAATAACAATAAAACATTTCTTCCCTTACGGGAGGCACACTTCTTAAACGTTGCAAACCGGCTCACTTTCTTATTGCACCTGCCACCCAAGACAACCTGTTCCTTGATGCCACCGCTAAAACTGGTGGACACCCCTTGCCCAAGTCCAAATCGGTTCCGGGTGACACCCACACGGGACGGGTAAAAAGTTCCTTACCCGGCAGTCCTTATCAAGGGCCCCTAGTCCGGGAACCACTGGCCTGGAGGTTAGTCACCGGTTGCAGTAGTGACTGGGCCTCGGCCTACTCCACCGCAGGCCCTTCCTCCAATCAGTCTCTCCAGACGCCGTGCCGGTACACAACAAGAAAGTAGAAAGGGTTATGTACAAGGCCCAATAGTTTTTGGGTTGGCCTGCCAGTTCTTGGCCTTGGTCCATTTTAAAATTGTATTGTTTTCAATGGGGGTAAACAACTGGGGTAGCCGGGAAACCGCTACCTTACTCTTTCTTTGTAGCTGGAGATGGTGGAGGGGGGTGGAGGCACAGCTGCCCACCAACCTTCACCCACTTATTCACATCTAGGGCGAACCATACCCTCTCTCCACAGTGTCGGGTGTAGGAGACCATCTCTCCGGGTTCCAGGTCTCGGTCCGGGTGTCCTGTGGGCAGGTGAGGGGCTAGATCCCTCTGGGACACAAAGATTTCTGCATCCATGTCCGGCTCATAAATGAAACCCCACCCCTTTTGAGGGTTAAAATAGCGGACCTGCCCAAGGTAAGTCGGGCCCCGCACCCGGAAGATGGCTTGCCGGAGGTGGTCCTTTAGCTGATATGTCCGGGACAACACCTCCGCCTTTCTCTTCTCTCGGGCGGCTATCTCCTTTCTGAGCTGCCTCTGCTGCCACTCCCAGTACGGAGCGCGGTCTTCGGGCTCCTCCCCCTGCTCGGGAGCTTGGCTCATGCGGATGCACTCACTGCCGGCTACAACCGGCTCCATTATCTGAGGACTCCGCTCCACACTAGCCTGCTCTGCTCCCCTGCAGGTATATCCTGGCTGCCCCACAGCCGGGACTGAGTACGGATCAGCAATCTGGATCGCTGCTGCAGATGACTTTCGGGTCGGCTCTGCCTCTGATGCGGCCAGGCGGACTGCCGGGGCCGGTGTCATCATACGCGCGGCCATCCTCGGGGCTGGGGGTGACATCATCTTAGGCTCGGTCGGGCTCGGGGCCAGAGGGAATGTCTTCCGGGCTTTGGTCTGACGCGGAGCTGGTACAGGTACCGGAGCGGTGGCGTGCTCATGGCCCGAGGTCCCCGTTGCTGGGTCCTCGCAGGTAGATGCAATGGGTTCAGCTGCCGTAGCTCGGGGCAGCGGACCAATTGGGGCACTAGCTACAGGTGCGGGCGGCAAGGGAGGAGACGTGGCAGACGGGGGCAGACCGAGCTCCTCAGCTGGTTGGGCCGGTTCCGGTGGAACATAGGGGCGTGGGTTGCTTACCCGCTCCTCCGAGGCCATCTCCTCTTCACGTGCCAGAACGGCTGCAGCCAGGTCCCTCATCTCAGCCATCCATCTTGTTAGCATGTAATTGGCTTGGGCCTGGATTTTGCGGCACATCCGTGCCATCTGGGCTTCCACCCAGTCATCAGTTCCGGGAGCAGGCTCCTTCATGGTCGGCTTGCCGGACCGGTGAGACATCCTCTCTTGGTGGTGTCCAGGAACGGAAGTTGGAAGAGTCCTGGTGTCCCTGCCTCTTATCTTCTTGGGTCACATGCCACAGTTTTCGCCCTCCCCCCTGGTTTTTCAGGAGCAGTCTCTTAGCGTGACTCACTGGTTTCACTTTTCAGTCTCGGGGATCACTTCCTTCTGCCCGCATTCCCAGGGGGCGTGGCTTCCACTTTGCCCTCTTTCTCGGGGAAGAAGACGCTGGGCTGTCTTTTCGCGCCCAAAGATGGCGGCAAAATGGTGACTTTTCAAAATTTTTAGAGCGGAGCACCGCTGACTGTCCAGAACAAGGCGCACTTACACCAGGTAGGTGGATGGGTCACTATCCTGTTCATGGCGCCAAGTTTCGAGGTGTGCCGCCCCCAACGGCAGCAGCCGGGCTACTCGGATCCAGATCTGCGGTGTGGCTCGAGGGGTCTCGGACCCGGGGGTCTCGCGGCCACTTCGAATAAAAAGGGGAATTGGGTGTATGTGGGATTTTCTATACAGTCTATGACGCCACCCATGGCGTGTGGTAAGGTGGGGTACCACCGCTGCTATTGGGGAGCACCCGGGGACGTTGGAATGGCAGCTAGTTGTTTCTAACCCTCCGTGGGTAGGGGTGGATGCCCCGGGGCCCAGTGTCTTTGTGCTGAGGATGGTGGCTGCAGGGGCCGGTGTGCCCGGTCGGACCGGGGGATATTGGTGTACTCACTATTAAAGAAATCACACAAGTCCAGTGGTAACCAAGGTGCCAGTGGCCGGAGCTCCGCGGCCGGGTGTATTCTGGTCCCTCACCCGGGGTGATTGTCTGTGTCACTTTCCTCTGCACTGCTTTTAGTTCTCTTTGGACTTCTCGGTATGGAACTCGGGAGTCTGCTCCCAAAACGTGGGGGAGCCTACGTTAACCCTTGGAATCTAAAGGGGCCCTGGCGGATACCCAATCCCCCGCGGTGGGCTGCTGGTCTGCTATTGGGACTTTGCTATTGGGACTTTGGGTGGGACAGGACCTACAATCCTGTCCTCAACTGGTTAATTAAAAAAGTCGGTTGTTCCGGTCTCTGCTTCAGAGTCCAGGTACCCCCTCTGTGCATGGTTTTCGGGTCGGTTCTCCGTTGTCGGCTAGCGGCGGGCTCCTACCCTGTCCCGGTCCACCTCGGATCTCCGGCAGCCGTCTTCCCGTCTCCTGACAGACACGGACCACAGTTTGCCACCTAGCCAGCACGCCGGGGCTCCAACCCCGACGCCTTTCCTCTCTGGCTTCCACTTGCACTTCACTTTCTCGTCTCCTTTCTCAACTCTCCACTTCCACTCCAATCTGAACTTGAACTGACTCTTTACACCGTGGTACACCGTGACGAGGTGGGATGGCTTCTTACCTTTTTGCAAAACTGTATATACTAAGTACCCTGTTATTAAGCACTTGCAATTTATTTATTTATAATCAGGGTATTTTTCATACAATTTTTATCTTTGTTTTTTTTTTTCTTTCTAGTCCTGAGGCTGCCATTCACATGCTTGGAATGTTGCATGTTTACTGAAAATTTGGTACATCTCAGTTTCTTTTGGTGTTTTTTCTCACAATAGTTGGTAGGAATTTGGGCCCATTCCTCCTGACAGAACTGGTGTAACTGAGCCATGTTTACAGGTCGCCTTGCTCGCACCTGCCTATTCAGCTTTGCCGATAAATTTTCAATAGGATTGAGATCAGGGCTTTATGATGGCCACTCCAAAACATTGACTTTGTTATCCATAAGCCAGTTTGTAGCCAGTTTGGCAGTATGCTTCGAGTCATTGTCCATTTGTAAGGCCCATTTCTGTCTTGAAATGTTGTTTCAGCATTGTCACATCTTCTTTCCTCATGGTGCCATCTGTTTTGAGAAGTGCACCAGTCCCTCCTGCAGCAAAACAACCCCACAACATGATGCTGCCACTACCGTGTTTCACAGTTTGGATGGTATTCTTTGGCTTCAAAGCTTCTCCCTATTTCCTCCAATCATAATATTGATCAATATGGCCACACAGTTCAATTTGAGTTTTGTCAGACCACAGGACATGCCTCTAAAAATTAAGGTCTTTGTTCCTGTGTGCATTTGCAAACATTAATCTGGCTTTTTTTGTTTCTTGTGGACTAATGGCTTCTTCCTGGCAGAATGGCATTTCAGTCCATGTTGATAAAGTACTTGTTTCACTGTGGTAATGACACAATCTTACCAGCTTCTGCCAGCATCTTCACAAGGTCTTTTACTTTTGTTCTTGGGTTGAAATGCACAAGTCTGATCAAAGCAAGTTCATCTCTGTTACACAGCACCCGTCTCCTTCCTGAGCGGTATGATGGCTGGACATTCCCATTTTGTTTGTACGTATAATTTTTTTTTACAGATGAACAAGGTACCTTCAAGTATGTGGAAATTGCACCCACGGATAAACTAGACTTGTGTAAGTCCACAATTCTCTTCCTGAGATTTTGGCTGATTTCTTTCGACTTTCCCATGATGCTACACAAAGAAGCAGTGTGTTTCAGGTGTGCATTAAAATACATCCACAGGTGTGTCTCTAATTAACTCAGATGTTGCCAATAAACCTATCAGAAGCTTCCAAAGACATGACATCATCATATGAGCCGTATTATATTGTTTAAAGGCATAGTAATCTTAGTGTATATAAACTTTTGACTTAGCAGAAAATAATAAAAAATGCCTTAAAACATTCTCTCTCTCTCATTATTCTGACATTTGGCAAATATAAATAATATTGGTTCCTAATTGACCTACAACAGGAAAGGTCTGTTCTGATTTCACATTACATAGGGAGAAAAACATGCAGATGTGTCTTTATAGGTAGTAGATGTAAACGTCTGGTTTCAACTGTATCAGGATGGAAGATATATTTACCAGAATAGGGGACATACATACCAGAAAGGGGCCCAGGATGGGAGATATATATGTCAGGATGAGAGACATATTTATAATGAAGGGGTTCAGGTTGGAAAATATAAATGTCACAGAGAGGTTTGCTCAAAACTCACGGATATTCATGGTGGCATCAGATGATGTTCACACTACCGATTCTGACACTCCACCCTATAATTTCTCTAGTGTTTCTGAGTTGCAGGATCGGGCGTCGACCAGCTGTGTGTTCATTAATGGTCAGACTAGCAAGAGTTAACATCTGTATAGCTCTATTCACACTAGAAAAAGGATTTTTCTCAAGAAAGTTCTTGAGAGCCTGAAATTTTAGCGCAATTGCGTTCAAAAGCCGCATCAATAACGCATGCTTTTTTTACACGTTTTTGATGCGTTTTTGGTGCATTTTTGGTGCGTTTTTTTCCGCAGGTTAGTCCCCGCGATTTTTTTACCATTATCTATGACAAGAAACGCAGGTACCTGCAGAAAAGAAGTGACATGTTCATTCTTTTTCTCAAGAAATTCTGCAGAAAGCATTTTCTTGAGAAAAAAAAAACGCAGTGTACGCACAGCTATTTTTGTTTTCCATAGGTTTTGCTGGGGACTGTCTGCAGAAAGGTTACAAACATTTTCTCAAGACATTTCTGCAGCAAAAAAGCAAAAAAAAGCGGGTAAAAACACAGTGTGTAAACAAGGCCTTAGCCTTCTGGTTACCTCTGGGATAACATGTTCTTGGAACATGTTGCTCCCCATATTTTTAAGATGGTGGAATCTGTCTTTACATGCTGACTATAGTTTATTGCTATGTTGGGCTGTGTGCTGTTGTGTTCCAGGCCTGCTGGTGATTATTTAGCGTAGTGCTTGGAGTTGTTGTGGAATTCTCCCATCAGCTTGTTGTTTCCTCTCTGCTCTTGTTTTCCTCCTTACCTCTTATTGTCTTATACCTTCAGAGGTAACTCTGAGATCAGGGATAGCTAGAGTCGTCCTAGCCTAAGGGCTAGTCTAGTAGCCCCTGTCCTCAGCTTTATCTATTATATCCATGACAATAAACCAGGATGGGAGACATATTTACCATGAAGGGGCTCATGATGGGAGACATATACCAGGATGAAGACGTAGTGACCAAGAAGGGTCCCATGAAGGGAGACATATATCAAGATGGGAGACATATTTATCAGGATGGGGGCCATATATACAAGAATGGGCCCATGATAGGTACATATATACTAGGACAGGGGACATATTTATCAGGATGGAAAACATATTTACCAAGATGGGGGGGCCATATTTTCCAGGAATGGCAACATGTTTACCAGGATGGAGTACATATTGACCAGGATGGGAACATATATGTGGGGTGCCTCAGAGGTCGGTCCTCTCCCCCTGTTATTTAACATTTACATGAAACCGCTGGGTGAGATCATCCAACGACACGGGGTGCGTTGTCTTCAGTAAGCGGATGATATCCAGCTGTATGTTTCCACCCAGTGCCAAGTCAATGAAGTAGCAGAGGTGATGTGTCAGTGTCTGGAGGCTGTGATGGTCTGGATGGGTGATAATAAGCTCAAGCTGAATCCCGAAAAGACGGAGTGGCTATGGGTATTGCCTCCTAGTGACGATTTAAACTGTCCCTCCAGTAGCCTGGGGGAAGGGGAGTTTGTTACCCCCTCGAAGAAGGTTCGCAACTTGGAAGTCATCCTTGATTCACAGCTAAGATTAGACCATCATGTATCGGCTGTGGCGAGGGGGGCGTTTGAACAGTTTCACCTGGTGCACCAGTTGCGCCCTTATTTGGATCGTGAGGCTCTGCGTACGGTTGCCCATGCCCTTATTACTTTGAGGATCGACTACTGTAATGCTCTCTACATGGGACTACCCATGAAAAGTATTCAGAAACTGCTGGCAGTCCAGAATGCAGCTGCAAGAGCCATCGTGGGACTTCCTAGACGTTCCCATATTTTACCAACACTCCACAAGCTGCACTGCCTACTGAGTAGCTTCCGAGTGCAATTCAAAGTGTTGGTGACTACCTATAAAGCCCTACATGCCATAGGACCAGCATACCTCCGAGACCGTCTCTTGCCTCATGTGTCCCAGCGACCAGTCCGGGCCCATAGGGAAGGCCTCCTCCGAGTCCCGTCGATAAGCCACTGTCGACTGGTGACTCCCAGGGTTAGAGCCTTCTCCATAGCAGTCCCAACCCTCTGGAACAATCTCCCACCAGAGCTCTGTATTGCCCCTACCCTACTGGCATTCCGTAAAGACCTTAAGACTTACCTATGTCGGCAGGCCTGGTACTGTTAATGTTGATTACGACTAATAATTTATAAAAAATTGGTATAAATAGGGTATGTTTTGTGAGGTGTTTTTAATGTTTTTTAAGGTTAATTGATTTTATGTATAATGTTCTATTTGTTTAAAACTTTGCATTTTGCATTTATATGTTGTGAGCCGCTCTGAGTCTTTGGAGAGGGTCAGCATACAAGTTGGACAAATAAATATATATATAACACTCATGGTTTTAGCTTACAAATACGGAGATAAAAACTCACAACATACTCAACATATGCACGTGGCTATAGATACTGCATTTTTTACCTACCGAAAATACAGAGTATTAAAAAAACTCACTAAACATTCATTGTGGGCAAACAGTCTTATTTAAAGCGTGACATGACAAAAGCGCAGCATAAAAATTGTAACAAGAACTGTAAAAAAAGTTTTGAAAAATTCCCACAAAACTTCAAATCACCCTCCTTTTGCCCCTTGAAACAATTAAAAAAATATACATATATTTGGAATTGCCACATATAGAAATGTCTGATCTATTAACTCCTTTACCACCCAGCCTGTTTGCACAATTTTTTCAATTCTGATCAGTGTCAATTTATAAGGTTATAACTCTGGAATGCTTCAGCAGATCCCGGTGATTCCAAGACTATTTTTTCATGAAATATTGGACTTCACGTTAGTGGTAAATTTAGGACAATTTTTTTTAAGTTTATTTGTTAAAATAATCGGAAATTTGGGAAGATTTTTTAAAGTTTTGCAATTCTCAAACTGTTAATTTTTATACCATTAAAAAAGAGAGTTGGCATACAAAATATGTAATAAATAACATTTCCCACGTCTACTTTCCATCAGCACCATTTTAAAAACATATTTTTTTGTTAGGAAGATAGAAGGGTTCAAATTTTAACAGCAATTTTTAATTTTTCCAACAAAATTTACAAAACCATTTAACTACTTCACAGGAACTAAAGCAACGTGGAAAGAACAAATTAAAATTTAGCCTTTCCCCACAAAAATGTTACTTTGGCCTGAAATTTTGCATTTTCACAAGGTTAATGAGAGAAAATATACTAGACAATTTGTGCAATTTCTCCTAAGTATGGCGATACCCCATATGTGGTGGAACTCTACTGTTTGGGAATTTTAGAGGGCAAAACTGTCTGGAATACATAGCAAATGCCATGCCTCTTTTGGAGAGCCCCTGAAGTACCTAAATAGTGGAGCTTCCCCACAAGTGACCCCAGTTTGGAAATCAGATCCCTGAAGTAATTTATCTAGATGTTTGATGAGCAACTTGAACCCACAGGTGCTTCACAGAATTTCATAACGATGAACAGTGAAAATAAAAATATAAATTTGTACCATAAAAAATGTTGCTTTAACCCAAAATCTGTTAATTCACAAGGGTAACAGGGGAAATGCCCTATATAATTTGTTGTGCAATTTCTCCTGAGTATGCTGATACCACATATGTGGTGGAAATCAACTGTTTGGGTGCTTGGCAGTTTTGTTCAAAGGTAAACAAAACTGTTGTTGACTGCACCTTTGTGCACATCTAAAAAGGTGCATTAAAAAGATGGCCACCATCGCACCATAGGGGAGACATGAGTTCAAATTGACCCCCTCTGCCTCATTACAATGAATTGTCCATTGGAAATAGCTGAATTTACATGTAATCCCTGGTGTAAGCACTCAGCATAGAACGCAGGATAAGTATGAGCAGTACCACGCTGCGATCCTTGGGAGGCAGAATAAACAAATACAAATCAACAGTAGTTGAAGAATTGGGTTTATTTATTTATTTTTTATGCTGTACACCATGCGCTATAAGTGATTAGGCGGCTTTCTAATTCAAAGTTTTATTGGAGTAGACCAAGTTTATGCAGGCATGTAAAAACCCAAGAGATCAAAAGAAAAGAAGAAAGGGTAGAGAATGGCTGACACGTAAAACAGCAGAGATGGGATAGACAGAAAGGGGTAGCAAAAGAGTAAAGAAGGACCTTGGAGACAACAGCAAACCCAGTAGTACCAAAAACAGATGGTAAGAAGACAGGAATAATGTTTCACTTTCAGGGAGGGACCCAATTGAGGGTTTAATGCAGGAGTGGGGAACCTTTTTACTGCCGGGGGCCATTTGGAATTTTCTACCAACCTTCGTGGGCCGCACCAAATTATCAACTTCAAAACGACCAGGCTATTTGGTCAAACAATTAATTAACTCACCCCTACTGTGGTGGCTGGAGCGGCTGTGATGTTCGGTTATATTGATCATTTTGTTTCTCACAACTGCTTTTCTAGGTTTGTCTTGGTCTGGAGAGGCTGGGGGCATACACATCCCAGGAGACACTGAGGCATATACATCCCAGGAGACACTGAGGCATATACATCCCAGGAGACACCGAGGCATATACATCCCAGGAGAGGCTGCGTCATATACATCCCAGAAGAGGCTGGGGCATATACATCACAGGAGACACTGAGGCATATACATCCCAGGAGACACCGAGGCATATACATCCCAGGAGAGGCTGCGTCATATACATCCCAGAAGAGGCTGGGGGCATACACATCACAGGAGACACTGAGGCATATACATCCCAAAAGACACTGAGGCATATACATCCCAGGAGACACAGAGGCATATACATCCCAGGAGAGGCTGCATCATATACATCCCAGAAGAGGCTGGGGCATATACATCACAGGAGAGGCTGGGACATATACATCACAGGAGAGGCTGGGGCATATACATCACAGGAGAGGCTGGGGCATATACATCCCAGGAGAGGCTGGGGCATATACTTCACAGGAGACACTGAGGCATATACGAGTACATCCCAGGAGAGGCTGCATCATATACATCCCAGAAGAGGCTGGGGCATATACATCCCAGAAGAGTCTGGGGCATATAGATTACAGGAGAGGCTGGGGCGTATACATCACAGGAGGAGCGTATACATCACAGGAGGAACTGGGGCGTATATATCACAGGAGGGGTGTACACATCACAGCAGATGCTGAGCATGGACAGCACTGCTGGCGGGCACAGATAGCACTAGGTGGCAGCACAAACAGCAATAGGCGGCAGCACGAACAGCACTAGGCGGCACAACGGACAGCACTAGGCGGCACAACAGACAGCACTAGGCGGCACAACAGACAGCACTAGACGGCACAACAGAAAGCACTAGACGGCACAACAGAAAGCACTAGGCGGCACAACGGACAGCACTAGGCGGCACAACGGACAGCACTAGGCGGCACAACGGACAGCACTAGGCAGCACAACAGACAGCACTAGGTGGCCCAACGGAGAGCACTAGGTGGCACAACGGACAGCACTAGGTGGCAGCACAGAGAGCACTAGGTGGCAGCACAGAGCGCTAGTTGTCAGCACAGAGCGCTAGGTGGCAGCACAGAGAGCGCTAGGTGGCAGCACAGAGAGCGCTAGTTGGCAGCACAGAGCACTAGGTGGCAGCACAGAGCACTAGTTGGCAGCTCGGAGAGCACTAGTTGGCAGCTCGGAGAGCACTAGGTGACAGCATAGAGAGCACTAGGTGACAGCACAGAGAGCACTAGGTGACAGCACAGAGAGCACTAGGTGACAGCACAGAGAGCACTAGGTGGCAGCACAGAGAGAGCACTAAGTGGCAGCACGGAGAGCACTAGGTGGCAGCACGGAGAGCACTATGTGGCAGCAGAGAGCACTAGGTGGAAGCACAGAGAGCACTAGGTGGCAGCACGGACAGAACTAGGTGGCAGCACAAAGAGCGCTAGGTGGCAGCACGGAGAGCACTAGGTGGCAGCACGGAGAGCACTAAGTGGCAGCACAGAGAGCACTAGGTGGCAGCACAGAGAGCACTAGGTAGCAGCACGGACAGAACTAGGTGGCAGCATAAAGAGCGCTAGGTGGCAGCACATAGAGCACTAGGTGGCAGCACGGACAGAACTAGGTGGCAGCACAAAGAGCACTAGGTGGCAGCACAGAGAGCACTAGGTAGCAGCACAGAGAGCACTAGGTGGCATCACAAAGGGCACTAGGTGGCAGCACAAAGAGCACTACGTGGCAGCACTGACAGCACTAGGAGGCAGCACGGAGAGCATTAGGTGACAGCACTAGAAGGCAGCAGGGAGAGCACTATGTGGCAGCACTGACAGCACTAGGAGGCTGCATGGATTACACAGCACTGAGGGGTTACACACGGTACTAGGGGTACACAGCACTTGGGGCTACATACAGTACTAGGGGGTACACAGTACTTGGGACTACACACATTACTAGGAGGTACACAGCACTTGGGGCTACATACAGTACTAGGGGGTACACAGTACTTGGGACTACACACATTACTAGGAGGTACACAGCACTTGGGGCTACACCCAGTACTAGGGGGTACACAGCACTGGATGGGGGAGGCAGTAATGAGTTGCATACTCACAGTACTAGGGGAGGAGGAGTCACACAGCACAGGTCCGGGAGGCATGTACAGCAGGGAGGCATCTGCTGCACCTCTTCTTCTGTGACTGGAGCACAGCACGCTGTTTACCCCACCCTCAAGGTAAACCCTGAGCACGCGAGTACAGTCCCGGGTTCAGTCTAGAATGTATGGACTGTATTCAGGTCCTGAAAAGAGCCCGTACATTCTAGTACGGGCTGCAATCAGGATCTGGAAAAAGCCTGTATATTCTAGCATCTATCCAGAACGCACTGGGATTTAAAGGGCCGGCGGCCGGCAAAAGCGCGAGTGCCGCTCGAGCTCTGGGGTTGGGGTTGCCTGGAATGTGTCCGGGGGCCGCAGAAAATGTCATCGCGGGCCGCATACAGCCCGCGGGCCGGAGGTTCCCCACCCCTGGATTAATGCATGACGAGAAACTTTGGCTCTGCCACGAGGGCCTCCCAGTGGAACAATTTGGTGGCTGTAGCTGTAGCCTCCCCTCAAGATTCGGCCATTACTCATTCCATACAGCAGATCCCGTCTATTTCCTCAAACCACTCCTCTAAGGACGGGAGATCAGCGGAATTCCAGTGGCGCAGCATGACCGCCTTGGCGGCCTGGAGAAGGTGCCACAGAAGGGACTTTTTATAGGCCTTTTCTGGCATATAGAACATATATAGTAGAGTTGCTTCTGGTTGCCTAATAACTTTAACCCATGTGACCTTGTATAAATTCTCCAGGACCCATCCCCAGAAGGCCGCCAAGCCTGGACAATACCACCAGATACAGTTAGGTCCAGAAATATTTGGACAGTGACACAAGTTTTGTTATTTTAGCTGTTTACAAAAACATGTTCAGAAATACAATTATATATATAATATGGGCTGAAAGTGCACACTCCCAGCTGCAATATGAGAGTTTTCACATCCAAATCGGAGAAAAGGTTTAGGAATCATAGCCCTGTAATGCATAGCCTCTTCTTTTTCAAGGGACCAAAAGTAATTGGACAAGGGACTCTAAGGGCTGCAATTAACTCTGAAGGCGTCTCCCTCGTTAACCTGTAATCAATGAAGTAGTTAAAAGGTCTGGGGTTGATTACAGGTGTGTGGTTTTGCATTTGGAAGCTGTTGCTGTGACAAGACAACATGCGGTCTAAGGAACTCTCAATTGAGGTGAAGCAGAACATCCTGAGGCTGAAAAAAAGAAAAAATCCATCAGAGAGATAGCAGACATGCTTGGAGTAGCAAAATCAACAGTCGGGTACATTCTGAGAAAAAAGGAATTGACTGGTGAGCTTGGGAACTCAAAAAGGCCTGGGCGCCCACTGATGACAACAGTGGTGGATGATCGCCGCATACTTTCTTTGGTGAAGGAGAACCCGTTCACAACATCAACTGAAGTCCAGAACACTCTCAGTGAAGTAGGTGTATCTGTCTCTAAGTCAACAGTAAAGAGAAGACTCCATGAAAGTAAATACAAAGGGTTCACATCTAGATGCAAACCATTCATCAATTCCAAAAATAGACAGGCCAGAGTTAAATTTGCTGAAAAACACCTCATGAAGCCAGCTCAGTTCTGGAAAAGTATTCTATGGACAGATGAGACCAAGATCAACCTGTACCAGAATGATGGGAAGAAAAAAGTTTGGAGAAGAAAGGGAACAGCACATGATCCAAGGCACACCACATCCTCTGTAAAACATGGTGGAGGCAACGTGATGGCATGGGCATGCATGGCTTACAATGGCACTGGGTCACTTGTGTTTATTGATGACATAACAGCAGACAAGAGTAGCTGGATGAATTCTGAAGTGTACAGGGATATACTTTCAGCCCAGATTCAGCCAAATGCCGCAAAGTTGATCGGATGGCGCTTCATAATACAGATGGACAATGACCCCAAGCATACAGCCAAAGCTACCCAGGAGTTCATGAGTGCAAAACAGTGGAACATTCTGCAATGCCCAAGTCAATCACCAGATCTTAACCCAATTGAGCATGCATTTCACTTGCTCAAATCCAGACTTAAGACGGAAAGACCCACAAACAAGCAAGACCTGAAGGCTGCGGCTGTAAAGGCCTGGCAAAGCATTAAGTAGGAGGAAACCCAGCGTTTGGTGATGTCCATGGGTTCCAGACTTAAGGCAGTGATTGCCTCCAAAGGATTCGCAACAAAATATTGAAAATAAAAAATTTTTTTTGGGTTTGGTTTATTTGTCCAATTACTTTTGACCTCCTAAAATGTGGAGTGTTTGTAAAGAAATGTGTACAATTCCTACAATTTCTATCAGATATTTTTGTTGAAACCTTCAAATTAAACGTTACAATCTGCACTTGAATTCTGTTGTAGAGGTTTCATTTCAAATCCAATGTGGTGGCATGCAGAGCCCAACTCGCGAAAATTGTGTCACTGTCCAAATATTTCTGGACCTAACTGTATGTGACATATTGCCCCCCTGCGCTCCGCACCACCAGCAGTTGTCAGGTATATCCAGGCACCATTTAAGGACCAACACCAGGACCCAGTACTAACAGGAAATGATTTTATAATAGGTCTCCTGGGACCTGATGACAATTGCTGGGCAGATTTATTCCTCAGGTCAGTACGCATACAGTGATTACAGATTTAAGTAGTTTTTTTTTAGGTTTGGTACTCTCACACTAAAAACGCTTATTTCCAAAACAAAGGTTGTTTGCATAACTGAATTTTGAAGGGTATAGTTTTTTTTAATTTTTCTGCCAATAGAGTCATGAGAGGGCTGTTTTTTTGTGGGATTAGTTGCAGTTTTTATTGGTACTATTTTACGCCACATAATATTTTTGTTTGCTTTCTATTCTGCTTTTGGTGAAGCAAAATCAAGAAGAAACAGCAATTCAGAATTTTTTTTTTTTTATGCTGTTCACCGTTTTGTAAAAATGATAAGATAGTTTTATTCTTTGAATTTGCATTGCTGTATTAGAGTTATCGCTTTCTTATTTTTTAGGTGATGGAGCTGTATTGCAGCCTATTTTTTTGCTGGACAAGAAAATGCTTTCAGCGTTGCCATTTTTGTTCATATATGACTTTTTCTTTGCATTTCATTCCACTTTATTTTTCAGCTGTGTGATGAAAAGACAGTTTTTGCGTCTTTTTTTACGTTGTTCACTGAAGGGGTTAACTAGTGTGACAGTTTTATAGATCGGGTTGTTACGGACACAGCGATACCAAATAAGTGTACTTTTTTATTTAAACAAATCTAAGTATTTGTTGGAATTTTTTGTTCTTTATTTTCTGATTTTTTTTTATATTTTTACTTTTTTAAAAAAAACTTTTTTACTCGTTATATGGGACACTAACTTTCACTGCTCTGATCGCAACTGCACTATTGAAATGATCAATCGTTACAGTACAGTGCAGCGGTCAGAGCTGCACTGTGAAAAGCTTCAGTGATCATGCTGCAGGCATGATCCCTGAGGCTTCCCGCAGTCAGGTGACCCGGAGGTCATCATGATGACTTAGGGTCACCATAGCAATGATCGGGCCCTTGCGATCACATCGTGGGGGCACTAATCACACAGGAGGAGAGGGAGTGTTATCTCTCCCAAGCCCTAAGTTCCATCCATATCGATCGCAGCATTTAAAGGGATTAAACAGCCAGGAACGACAAGGGGGCAGTCTCTGCCTGGGAGAGTCGGGGCTCAGCTGTTGCAAAAGGTGAGTCTCCGCTGATGATCGCGCTGTATATGGCGTCAGTACTGACCTGCAGGATCATACTGCCAGGTCAATTTTATTGTATGTATGTATGTATATATATATATATATATATATATATATATATATACAGGGCCGGCGTCAGCACCCGGCAAACCCGGGCAAATGCCGGGGCCCTGGAGAGCCGGGGGGGCCCACTCGGCCTCGTCAGTTCTCCTGTCCCTTGGCCGGGGCCCACTCGCCTTTACAGTTCTGCGGTCCCTGGCCGAGTTCCGGGGACCGCAGTCCTCGGCAGCAATCTGCGGCGCCGTCACTTTAAGGCGCGCAGACATCCTGGTTTGAATTTCATCTGTGGGCGGAGCTACCGCCTTCTCAGTCCCACAGATGAAGGAGGCGAGCTTCTGTCCGGCGCTGTGTGGGCCCCCTCTCCACCGTGACCTAATCGGGTAAGTGCCCTCCCCGCCTCCCCATTATGGGCCCCGGTGAGCTGCTTCTAACCCCCCAGATGTATGCCCTGGCCCCTGCCAATCCCCCCCGCCGATTCCGCGGGTGCTGTACCCACCGAGCCGCGGGTGTGGGCCCCGCCGAGCTGCGGGTGCTGCCGCGGGTGCTGTCCCCGCCGAGCCGCGGGTGTGGGCCCCGCCGAGCCGCGGGTGCTGTCGCCGCCGAGCCGCGGGTGTGGGCCCCGCCGAGCCGCGGGTGCTGTCGCCGCCGAGCCGCGGGTGTGGGCCCCGCCGAGCCGCGGGTGCTGCCGCGGGTGCTGTCCCCGCCGAGCCGCGGGTGTGGGCCCCGCCGAGCCGCGGGTGCTGCTGCGGGTGCTGTACTGCCGAGCCGCGGGTGTGGGCCCCGCCGAGCCGCGGGTGCTGCCGCGGGTGCTGTCCCCGCCGAGCCGCGGGTGTGGGCCCCACAGAGCAGCAGAGTTGTGTGCATTTGTCTGAATGTAGCAGAGTTGTGTGTGTTTGTCTGTATGTAGCAGAGTTGTATGTGTTTGTCTGTATGTAGCAGAGTTGTATGTGTTTGTCTGTATGTAGCAGAGTTGTATGTGTTTGTATGTAGCAGAGTTGTGTGTTTGTCTGTATGTAGTAGAGTTGTGTGTGTTTGTCTGTATGTAGCAGAGTTGTGTGTGTTTGTCTGTATGTAGCAGAGTTGTATGTGTTTGTCTGTATGTAGCAGAGTTGTGTGTGTTTGTATGTAGCAGAGTTGTGTGTGTTTGTCTGTATGTAGCAGAGTTGTGTGTGTTTGTCTGTATGTAGCAGAGTTGTGTGTGTTTGTCTGTATGTAGCAGAGTTGTGTGTGTTTGTCTGTATGTAGCAGAGTTGTATGTGTTTGTCTGTATGTAGCAGAGTTGTGTGTGTTTGTATGTAGCAGAGTTGTGTGTGTTTGTCTGTATGTAGCAGAGTTGTGTGTGTTTGTCTGTATGTAGCAGAGTTGTGTGTGTTTGTCTGTATGTAGCAGAGTTGTGTGTGTGTTTGTATGTAGCAGAGTTGTGTGTGTGTTTGTCTGTACGTATCAGAGTTGTGTGTGTTTGTCTGTATGTAGCAGAGTTGTGTGTGTTTGTATGTAGCAGAGTTGTGTGTGTTTGTCTGTATGTAGCAGAGTTGTGTGTGTTTGTCTGTTTGTAGCAGAGTTGTGTGTGTTTGTCTGTATGTAGCAGAGTTGTGTGTGTTTGTCTGTATGTAGCAGACTTGTGTGTGTGTGTCTGTCTGTATGCAGCAGACTTGTGTTTGTGTGTGTGTGTGTGTCTGTCTGTAAGTGTATATGACTGTATAGATTTGTCTGTTTATATGTATTTTTGTGAGTTTGTCTTTAAATATGTATATGTACGTGTTCGTATCGGTGTCTGTGTGTGGATGGGGCCCACTGGGACTCTTCCGCCCGGGGCCCACAAAAACCTGGAGCCGGCCCTGTATATATATATATATATATATTAAATAAATTAAATAAATAAAAATAAAATAGAAATTGCAGAATTTATCTTTGTTTTCTTTTGTCACACTTTTATTCAAAAGTACAACTCATCCTGCAAAAAATCATTGCCGGAAAAATAAAAGTTATGGCTCTTGGAATACGGGAAGGAAAAAACAAAGGAGCAAAAACGAAAAATCGCCCTATAATTAAGGGGTTAAGAAGTGACCTACTTTATGCAACGTGCATAAATGGTGCAGAAATACTGCAACATCAACAGTTCACCAAATACTCAGCTTCTAATGTATCTGATCATGAGTGGGGGAAGTTGAGCTATTTGCTAGTGGTTATTGCAGCTGACCTTCTGCACTTTTCTATTTGGGCAGAATGATTGACAGTGCTATACATTGATGCCCCCAGATCTCCTCTCTATAGCACACATACCCTCCAGGATCTCTGACATGTGTGAGCAGCAGCAGCCCCATCATTTGTTTCGCACTTGTGGGCTCCTTTAAGAAGAGACAACTTAGACATCCGCACCAGGGGCTCCCTGATCTCATCTGTTTCAGCAGTGATGGATCTACAGGGGCTTTTCCTGGCACATGCCCAGCAGACCTCTCCTAGCCTGAGTGGCCAGCTCCCCACACAGGAAACGCCTTCTCCTGACAGGAGACACAGCCCCTCTCTCCTTGTGTCTGTGGGAAGCACTGCTGGCTCCAGAGGAGGCTCCTAGGCACCCCAGTCCCACCTGCCAGCTCCTGGGCTGCAGCCAGAAGAACCCCCAGCCCCCCTCTGTCTGAGACCTGCAAGTTGCAGCAGCCACCCCGGCTCCTGAGACTTTAATCCGATTGATGCCTAGTGCCAGGGAGTCTGTGCTGAGAGGCTGAGACTTTTGCGTGTCAAATGATGTGTCTGCTCTCCCCCCTCCCCCTGTCATTAGAAAGCCTGCTGCTGCTGATCCTGGGGCTTCATAAGGACGTGCAACAGTTTGGAGAGGAGCGGAGTGTTGGACTTGTCTGGAGGAGTCCTCTGCTGCAGGTGGTCGCTGCCTTCTAGCGTCCTCAGCTCTTCTTTGTTGCTCTGGATGTATGGTAGAAAGTTCTGCAGCCTGGAGGGGGCTTGGGAGGTGGGAACAGAAACAGTAGCACTAGAGGAGGAGGAGGAGGGGAGAGGGACCCCAGCTGTGCCTGCTGGAAACAATGTTGCAATTTGGAATCTCCGGTATTTACTAAGAGGACATCTGTGGGATCTTCTCTGAGGTGCCACCTTGTGATGCCATTGCTGGAGTGACCTGCTCTGTGGATCCTGACCTGTTGCATTGCTGAGCTGCCTCTTCTGGAGAGGTCATTCATCTGTACATTTGCTCTCTGCTGTGTGACCCCACCAGGATCATTTCGGATGCCTCTCCTGAGGGATCATTATTACCATCATGGGCACCAAGCAGACCAAGGTCTGCCAGGCTTCCAGTGCTGGAGGGGAAAGCCCTCAGCAGCACCCCCTGGGATCCCGAAGGAGCGCTCCTGCCAGGGAGAGAGGGGACTTCTGGTCTTTTGGGGTGAAGTCTGGGGATAAATTTGGAAAGAGTGGATCTTCAAATCTACCCCCTTATCACAGGAGGATCAAGATGATCCAGGACATGATGCTGCTGGTCAAACAGGGGAGACAAGAAGAGGCCACTGAACTGCTGAGACACCTGAGACAGGTGAGTGGTGACAGCCCTGACATGATGACCCTAAGAGCTGTAGAAATGCTGTGATCTGGTATATACTGAGTAATGTGGTATATACTGAGTAATGGGGTATATACTGAGTAATGTGGTATATACTGAGTAATGTGCTTTTGGAACATGCTGTTCTGGATCAGTTTAGGAAAATCTGCAAGGAGTTTTTATGTTCTCCCCTTCTTTGCGTGGATTTCTCCCAGGTTCTTCAGTTACTTTCCACCTTCCAAAGACCATACTGATAGGGAATATATATTGTGAGCACCGATGGGGACAGAGATGCTGTTTGTTAAGTGCTGGAGAGTTTATGGTGCTATATATATGAGTAAAATACTATAGTTGCAATAAGTTAGAATAGTTTAGATAAGTAATAGGATATCCTAATGAAACAAATTCTTTTTTGAGACCACATACTGCACCCCATGCGAAATCTAAGATTGTGGGCACGATTGATTGCCGCATCAATAGGATGCCAGGTCCCTGATGGGAAACTATTGAGCAAGAGTGGTGGAAGGGCAATTAAAAAACTAAAACATCAAATGTTGCCCCAATCAGTGGTTTTCCTCACTAGGGCTCATTCAGACGTCGTCCATCTTTCACATCTACATTCCATACTTGCTTACATGGATAGAACACGTACACGTTACAATCCGTTGGGCTGTTTACATGAAAGATGAAAAAGGAGACGTCTGGTTTTGATACAGGTCAAACTCACAAATGTCAATAGGTCGGTGATAAAAAAAACAAACAAAAAAAACCCCCAAACACAGCACACAGCGGTCATCCATGTGC